>NC_057702.1:146291-218732 GCF_014466175.1 Vespula pensylvanica | reverse complement strand
GAGAAAGACTAGGAGAGGGAGAAAGGGAGAGAGGGGAGAACGAACCGAGCGAGTATTTTCGCTGGCCTTGACGCAGCGACGGAGGGCGATGCACCTCTCCTGGCGAACACACTGCGAAACCGGCAGCGTGTGTCGCGAGCGGACGCACCACTCGCACAAAAACACGCACGTACACACATACATACACTATGGTTACCTACAAAGAGACGTACATCATGTTCAGCGCGTACGCCTGCCTTACAACCACACCTTTCGAACGAAAACGAAGCTACGGAAGAACGTGTACCTATGCACGTTGCATTTCTATAATATACGTGTGCGTATATATGTGGGCCCGTGTGGCTATATGTACGCGAGGAAAGGAAACGAAGGCCCGGTCCAACTCGCGAATGCTCGCCACTGACCTCACCCAACCAACGAACGCCGACGGTGCGCCTCGTCTCGTCTTTTTCTTTTCCTTTTTCTTCATCTCCTCTCTCTCCCCTCTACTTCTTTCACTCTCTCCTCTCCACTCTCTTCTCTTCTCTTCTCTTCTCTTCTCTTCTCTTCTCTTCTCTTCTCTTCTCCTCACGTGTTCGTACACTGCCTGCCAAAAGTCCTCTAAGAATTCGATCGTTTCTCCTTCGATATCGTCTTTCTTGTATTTTATGTATCCTTCCGTTTGACATTTCGATGTTTTCATTAAATTTAACGGAAAATCGAATTCATTGGAATTATGATCGTATAGAAACGATCGGCGACTGACAAAATCGATCTAAATAAAAAAGGGAAAAGTTGCCATTGACGATATGTTAGAAGTAATTTAACAGCGAATTTAAAAAAGATTCATAACTTACTCTAAACCTAACAATCATAAAAACGAAACTATGCATTTTTGAAGAAAAAGTTACATGTTAATGCATGGCATAGAAACGAACGTGGCACAAGTAAAATAAGGAGAAGAAGAAGAAGCAAAAGAGGAGGAGAAGGAGGAGGAGGAGGAGGGAGAAGAAGAAGAGGATGGAATGGAAGGCAGCTAAAGCTGGCGAACGGCTCGACGACGAAATGACGGAGAGAAGAGGGAAGTGGGGAGGGTTCTGTGGCTCACGGACTGGATCCATGGGACTGGATCCATGAGACTGGCTCCGCTCAGCGTTTTCGGCCCGCGGGAATGCCGAAGCAAGAGAAGGATAAAGAGGAGGAAGAAACGAAGAAGAGAAGAGGAGGTGGTGAGGAGATGGTGGAGGAGGCAGGAGGATAGGTCGGGGACTTGCTTTATGGGCTCTCCGGGCCCTCGACCCCCTCCTCCTCCTCCTCCACCGCCTCCTAGCCTCTCCCAGCCGCTCGCAGCGATCGTTGCCCGCGTACGTACGCGTCTTGTTATTAAGCTCGATGCCCACGGTCGCTGCCACCAACCCGGGGATCCGGTATACAAGGTGGCCACGCCACGTCGATCCTAATGATCTTTTTCTACCGTCCCTATCATTTTTTTCCTTTCTTTCTCGTTTTTCTTTTTGTTTAAAATCATCCGAAACATCTCTTCGGTCATCACGAAGATCCAATTCGATGTTTATCAATTGTTAGAATAATCGAATAAATTATCGATCTATGCTGTTTGTTGTTTTTTCTTAATAAACTTCAGTGATACAGAATTGATTTGTATATCAAGCTATGTTTTAGTTTAATTAATCGTTCTTTGTATATTAGAGAATCTTAAATCCATTATATTTGAAATAAGTCAGAAAATGATAGATTAATTAAGTGCGCCGTATAAAGAAAGAATATAGAGAAATTTGAAAAGAAGATTACAGATAAGTTAGTATGAAAAGAAAAGATTCATATATTTTATATCAATAAATGGATGATTAGAGAAGCCAAAGTTAACTTTATTTGAAATAAATTATTCTTGTTCGTTAAATAATTGAATGATACGTTATTTCTGTCTACTTCAAAGTAAGTATTATTTTAGTGGAATTAAGTGGACCACCCTGTATACGAGTGCGAATCGAGTTTCTTATTAATCGTGCGACGACCTCGCTCAGCATTTGCGCGCCAATAGTCGAGCAACGTTCCATGATGTCGTTCGAATTTTCATTTCAATCGAATGGCATTCGCGTCTTCTCCATTTAAATGCTTTCTAATGCCTGCTTATATAAAGATCATCGCATCTATATACGTATATACATACGTACGTACGTACATACATACGTGTATATATATATATATACATATAAATATAGGTAAGTATACTTAACATCTCGACACTCGATATCAATGTTTTTCCTATTACAAAATCTAGATAATATCGATGAGATAAAAAAGGAAAAATTCAAAATACTTACTTTGTAAGCATTACACATCGTTTTCCTCTTTTATTCAACGTAGTCTTATGAATGAAAGAGTTTCACGGAACGTAAATAACGTCGTAACTTCGTACCTAAGGTGAGTTATTGACTTAACTCGTCCCGTGTCGATACCGAGCGTGCTCGACGCATCGACGATGCGCACTTATGCGAACGCACGAACGCACGGAAACTTAAGACGGCATGCAAAAAGGGATAGAGAGACCGACCGAACCAGTCGAGAGTGTCTTCTTTTTACGAGTATACTTTTCTATAATACCTACTTCCAATGATTTCGATCGTATTATTGCCTTTTCTAATCAGCTCGATAATCTATAGCTCGATATTATTGGCTCGATGTATAATTCATCAGTGAGATGAATATGTTTAATAACGTGTATGTAATAAGTAGGTTAAATCGTATAAAGATATATTATTGAATAATTTGGACAAAATTTTCGATATATCATATGTGAATGTTCCACAAATAATTACGCATCGATCCAATACCAAAGTATCGCATAATTCGATTAGGCTATTTCGATTAATTGATTTTCAGCAAAATTATCTATTGTATATTCGTAAAGAGGTATGTAACAATTTTTTTTTAATTAACGACTAAAGATAGTAAGACGGTGAGCAAGTCCATGTAAGATCGAAAAGCAGGTAGGTGCATCGAGTTACGACGTGCCGTTTAACCTGCATTTGCAAGCGCGTAACTGCATTGCACAATGATCGAGACTTTACGAGCTAGAGAGGCGCCTCTGGTTCGTACCTCGCCTATCGAAGCCGTTCGTCAGTCGTTACGACTTGTTTATCACGGTTAAAGATATATTCCAAGATACGTTGAGATCGTATCAATGACTCTCTTGGATTCTCTCTCTCTCTCTCTCCTCGTCCTTCTCTCTATCTCTCTCTCGTTGGCTATTTCAAATTGGCGGGAACTTTGAAATTTCGTTTCAAGGCAAACCCGTTATTTTCCTTCTTTCTAAACACAAAATTGATTCTCCCTAGCATACTAAAGCCAGATAATATGAAAAAATAATAAATAAAAGAGAGAAGACAAGAACGTTTTACTTGGCAACCGCCGCGAGAAAAGCCGGCGAACGCGTTAGAAACATATAATGAGAATTTATTTTATGCGCCGTTGATGAAGGAACGGAGTCTTTGAATTTACAGGCCATAACCGTGGCCATTAACGACCTCGTAAAAAGAAGACTCGCATTTATTAAGAAAACGTTGGAAGAGTCACCAATCCGAATTATCCCTCAAATTCAAAGGGAAAGAAGAGAAAAAATAAGAAATAAATAAATGCATTAAACGAGCCTCGAAACAGACCATAATATATGAGAGTTGTTCATTTCAAGGAAAGTCTTTTCGATCGATCGATTCCTCCGACGATCGAGCGTATTCGTCCCCTTCGAAATCGTTTTCCCCTTTGATTCAGCAACGTTTTTACAAAGCCCTTCGAACTTTCCTCGTATGGCTGTCCCTCGTCAGACAACTTTTAAATGACTTCAACGTTCCCTTCTCGAGTTTCGAGTATAAAACAGAAGAAATATAAATGATTCTCTTTCTACCTCTCTTGTCGTATTGAATCATAGACATTACTGTTCTTTTTTTTTCACTTTACCACAAAGGAATATCTCTCGTTTGTAAACTTGTAAAAAATTTTCTGAAGGATCTTTTCTTTGATAGAGAATTTTCATGAAGGAAAGACCCCCTCACCGAATCGTCGTCGGAGGGAATCGGCAGCTGTTTTCAAGGCGTCATGGTCAGCGATTCTCCTTCACCTCCTCCTCCCGACCGTTTCCTCGTGTCCCGTGATAGAACGTTAATTTTACGAAGGGGAAAAGCTTGGCTTTCCCGCGCTCGCTTAGGAATATTTTATCGTTTCGATAGAAGAAGGACAAAGAAAACGTAAAACGCCGAACGAACGTACTTTTTTATGTTATGGGGTACAATTTTATTCCCTTCTCTCTCCTCTTCTCTTTTAAAATACTTAAAAATTTAATGTTCGGACATTTAAAAGCTATAGTATTATTATTATTATTATTATTATTATTATTATTATTATTATTATTATTATTACTATTATTATTATTATTATTATCAATACTACTTTATGTTAAATGAAAGTCATGAAAATTAATTTTTTGCCAAAAATAAAAATAACAAAACATTATTCCAATTTCATTCTAATTTTATTTATACTTAATATAAGTAGAAAAAGTGGTAGATAGGAAACGTATCTATCTTTATGTATTTCATTATTATTGATAATAAAATTCTTCAAGGGTTTGAACTATTTAAAGATCCTCAAGATCTGAAATTCACTCAAACAGGAAATATAAGAAAAAGAAAAAGAAAAAAAGAAAGGAGAACGTTTCGTGAGAATCGAAATCTCTCGCTACGCCGATTCGCCGAGTTATAATTTTTAGGAAGCTAGGCGAATCGCGTTATGCGTCGGTAGTTTCTTATTTATGAAATTAGAGGAGGATAATTGGCGTGGGGGAAATGATACAACTATGTTTCTCTCTCTCTCTCTCTTTTTCTCCCTTCTTCCGGTTTCCAGAAGCTCTGATTCGTCCGTGGAAAATGGGCATACTAAATGAGGAAAACAAGGAGTTCGCTCGCGATACCTTCCATAACGTAACGTTAATAATTCCTCGTACAACATATAACGTGGTTGTCTACACGGTCTATGACATGCCAAATAGAAAAAAAAAGGCTGATGATAAGACCTGTAATTAATTCCCGTTTCAAAGTTTCTAAGATTCTACATCGTATCGAGAAATCTTTGATAAATAAATCGAACGATTAGATTGAATTATCTAATCGAAATCTAAGTTAACTCGCGCTATAGGCATAAGAAAATAATTACGTAATATGTAATTTATAGTTTGTAAATATTACCCAATCCTTGGATATGAACTTATTCAGTAATGAAAAAAAAAATCAGAGAAATGTCTGAGTTAACCCTTTAAATGTCCTATTTGTTCTATCATATAAAATTTATACAAAACATATATTAATCTTCGTATATAAACTAAGAACTAAATTTATTTGAAACAAAATGAAATAAAACATGAAAAATCATTCGTATTTTCTAACCAAATTTTTTTGTCATATCTAAAGAAAAATGATACATCATAAAACCCGTAGTAAGGAACCATAAACCATCTAATATCAAACGATAGAGATAAAAAAGATAGAGAAATGACTCGATCATCGCTTCGACCTCGCAATTTCGATCCACGACGCGGGTCGTTGCTCCGTCGTCGGTACGTCGTCGTCGTCGTCGTCGTCGTCGTCGTCGTCGTCGTCGTCGTCGTCGTCAGTACGACGTCGAAGGTAACGCGGCACGGCACTGTACACGGAGAGGGACCAACCAACCGAGCGAGCAAGCGAGAAAGAGAATGAGATAGATAGAAGAGTGCGCGAGCGCATGAGGACGCGCACGTATTATGCACATAGCCACGCGTGCATCCCTTTGACGAACGTAAGCCGCGATTAGGGGTGCTTCTGCAGACCACACGACTAACCAATATACGTGTATATAGATAAATATATGTACTCAGATTATGTGTATATATATATATATGTATGTATGTATGTATGTATGTATGTATGTATGTATGTATATATATATATATAAATATGCTATATAACTGGAGCTATATATAAAACTTAGAAACAGCGGAAACATTGTGCGTGCGCTTGCCCGTACTGGGATCGATGGAAATAATTCGTTGCCTTTTTTCGTGATTACCATTTCAGTCCTCTCTCGTTTGCCAATAGTGAGAGTAAATGAGAGAGGGAGAGAAAGAGAGAGAAAGAGATGAAGGGAGGGAGGTTCCCAATCGACGGGAAACCGCCAAGAGAAACGTGCGCAGAGGGCTTGGGGCATAATAACGCGTAATGGACTAGCCTCGGACGATCGATTCACCCCTTTTTTTCGTGATTTTCTACGGCCACCATCGTCCTCTGCATCGCGATTACTCGTCGGCGCTGATAATAACAGAAAATGGATATTTTTCTGATACGCTCTATATCTTTCGATGCAGTCTTCTACTTTGAATACTTTTTTTTTAAATTTATGGAGTTGATGAATTTAATACGTTGTTTGTTTTGTTATGGAGTTTTGAGTATACTTCAATGTTAAATTCTGTATCCATTAGTGGATACAGCCAAAAAATGTAATGTATCGATGAACTTTATATCTGAGAGACTGATTAGTATTTCTATTTTTGATAAATTAATATACCATTCTTTTCTATATTTCATAATCATGTAAGACGATATTATATTAACTTTTGTAATTGATTATTAAGTAAAGTAAAATACAACGAAATGAAAAAGTTTATAGTACGATTGAAACGTTTTGTATATTATGATCAAAACGATTGGAGATATATAAAGAGTATCAGAAGTTGTACCTTTTCATCGTCCAAGTAATCTCAATATTATGCTCGTCGAGGTCTTTGCTATTTCTTTGTTTTCTGCGGATTTCTAGAAGCCGATAGGTGCCTAGTACGTGTTCACTTTCTTTTTCGTGCACGCGACACGCATGCACGTTCATGCGGTTGGCTCCTTGGTGGTCGTGCGATCGGATTACGAGCAATGTCCTAAACGAAAAAAAAAGAGAAAAAAAAAAGAGGAATGTAATTAAAATAGACTTTTCCGCGACATTTTTTTCTATTTTCTATCTGCGAATATTTAACAACAATTAATTCAACAAATTTGCTAATCATTATCGAAATCGGAAAACAGGAAGTACAATTAAAATGTCCCAAAATGAATTATCTGAAGATCAAAAGAGAAACACCCATATAAGCAACGATTTCAAAAGAGAATTCTTTAAGTCGAATACATCTACATTAAAAAATATATATATATATGTATATATAAAGAAATTCAAGATAAAAGTAGTCTGACTGTCGGAGATTTTTTCACTGAAGAATCTCCAATTTCGCTAAGATAGTTTGAAAGGTGTGCCTTCCTCTCGGGATGCTCAGCGAGACGAGACATGGTCTCGCGTACGAGCACGTAGGAGCTACCTGGTACCGCGGATGGACGTTCCAGAGAGAGAGAGAGAGAAAGAGAGAGAGAGAGGGAAAGAGAGGGAGAAAGAGAGAATAAAGTGAAAAGAAGGAAGAGAGCGAAGGAGAGGGCAGAGGATTTCGCGTACGAAAGAGCAGGAGCGTGAGAAGGCAAGGACCCGTACACAATGCGTGTTCCGTGGAATAAACGAGCTCTCTTGACGCGGGTTTGAGAGAGAGAAAGAGAAAGAGAGAAAGAGAGAGAGAGAGAGAAAGAGCAAGGAGGAGAGAGAAAGAGAGGGAGAGGGAAAAACAGAGAGAGAAAACCAGAGAAAGGGAGAAAGAATAAGAGAGAGAAAGAGAAAGAGAGAGAGAGAGAGAGAAACGAAGTAGGCCTACGGCCACAGAGGAAAGTGGGGATGCCGTGGCAAGAGGAAAAGGAGAAGGAAGAGGAGGAGAAGAAGAAAGAGGAGTAGGGAGGAGGAAGGTGGCCGAGAAGCAAAGGAGAAGGGAGGACCGACCGGAATTTAGGGTAGGTCAGCGCACCGCGTCGCCTTCCATCCCTTCTCTCTCCTCTACCGGAGCCTACCCGACCTATACCACTGTTGGTAGCCTTCTCCTCTCTACTCTTCTCCCTCTCCTTATTTCTTTTTCTCTTCTCCCCTCTACGACAACGTTTCGGCCTACGCACCCCCTTTTCTACGTAGGTACGACTTGAAATTCGTTTGGCCCTGAACACGCAAAGGTTCGTTATATGTATTTATCCCACTTTTCCGTTCGATTTATTTAGTTGTCGCGAATTTTATTCGTTGCATTCGCGATTCATGGGGTAGATTTCTTTTTATTTGGTCGGTTAAATATGTTACGTTCGTTTTTGACGAGTTCTCTCTTTTTTCTTTCCGCTTTGTTTATTTCTTTTTTACACTTTTCGCGATCGTTAGAGAGTACATATAATAGTAGAACAATGTTTGTTGATAAACGATTATTATGCAAATTCATTTGGCTACTAGTAAGTACTTGATGAGACTATGATTCTAAATCATAGTCACGGAAGGATAGGCGCGAAAGTAACGCATCGTAACGAGTCATAGATAAGAGGTAATATCGACACGGCTTTAAGAGAGATAGAGTATACGGATGATTAGAGGACAAGCGGAGTCTCTTCGTAATGCCAAGATGCATCGAACCATGAAAAGTAAGTAGATATAGGTAAGTACCTACGTTCGATAGAACGTTAAAGAAAATGACAGTAATGGAAGCAGAAATAGAAACGATACTAGGACGATAGAAGATGCAGGAGGTCTTTCAGAACAGGTATAGAACGAGGAGTCTTGAGATAGTAAAAGAGGAGGAGCATCTAGTTTTCTGTTTAGAAGAAGGAGAAGGATCGTTGTGGTATTGGACGTTTTTTGGGACTGACATTCCCATCGCGATGGTGGGCCCTCGTTTATACATCCAACCATACTCAAAATTACAAGTTTGAAGATGAACAAAAATTTTTAAACATTAATTAGAATTTTTAATCACTAAACGTCATCGTCATATATCATCTTTCTGTCTCTCGTAGCCTGATCTAATTATACCTAAGTGAAAGATATCAAACCATATGAAAAGAATTTGCAAAATTAATATTATTATTACCCAAATTATTAAACGAAATTGTTGCGAAAGAAAAAATCATGCGTAATAAAATTATATCTAATCTAAGCCACGTTAAAAATCACTAAACGAATATTAACATCGACACGATATAAAGCCACCTTTAGCATACCTGCACCTTAAGCATATCTAGCCCAAAATGATCAATTAAACATTATCATCAGCACGATACGAAACAACAACAACAAAAAAAATGTCGCCGTCGGAACCTTGGAGAGCAACGAACTCCCTCCCTCGTGTATCTTCGCCGTCCTTCGTCTTTCCTCTCGCAAAGTAGAGGAAGAGAGTAAGTAAGTACTTACATACAGAAGAACTAAAAAGAGAAAGAGAAAGAGAAAGAGAAAGAGAGAAGGGATATAGCAAAGAGCGGCAACTCAATTTCTCCTCTTTTGGTACCCAAGTTGAGGCTCCAGTGCCCCACCACAAGAAGGCCCCGGCGAGGCCCCGGCGGGCCCTCCCGAGAACGTTACCCCCTCCCTTTGTCCCCCTTCACTACCAGGACGGTCCTACGGCCATTGATCCCGACCTTCGCGCGCCGAACGAACGCGATTGCCAACGAAAGCCGACTTGCCGAACCGAACCTGCCGCAACTTGCGCACGGTTTTGCCCTCGGTTTGTGCGCTCGGTTTTGCGCGCTCGGTTTTGCCCCACCTCCCCTCCTCTTTCCTTCCCTTTCCTTCCACGCAGCCACAGCTGCCGCACCCCCTTCTTCTCTTCTTCCTCCGTTTCCCCTCTCTTCCCTTTCTCTCCTCCACCTCCTCCTCTTTCTTCTCGTTTCCTTCGTCCCGCAATACTCTTCTTCTTCTTCTTCTTCTTCTGCTTCTGCTTCTTCTTCTTCTTCTTCTTCTCCTCCTTCTTCTTCTTCTCCTCCTCATCTTTCTCGTCCCTCCTAACTCCCCTAACCTCCGTAATCGAGGTGCACGTACGACTCGGACCGACTCCTCTTCCCTTCCCCCGTCGCCCCTCTTTCAGCCATGACGTGCCGCTTGATTCGCGAGGGACCATGACCAAGAGCCGGTGGATGGCCTGGAGAAACATCGCTTCGGTTTAAAAATAACTTTCTTGGAAGACCCTTACCCATCTTTTCGTATCTTCCCGACTTCTCTCTTATCTGGTGTGCGTGTTTTTTTTTTTTTTTTTTTATAAACGTGCACTACTATCTAGTTTAATACTAATTGAAGTAGTTTCTTAAAAAGACAGGTTTATTGGGTTAATTAATAAATGTAGTAGATCCACTCGTATAATTTCGAAATTTTTATCGATATTTTTTATCTAAAAAAATTCACATTAATTTAGAAAATATGAAGATAAATCTTGAAATTTTTGAATGTGAAATTTTGAAAATATCAACTCCCTTTTTTATTTCCATCAAAATTATTAGACGAACTGTAAGAAAACCGATGAATCAACTGCATCCTACGTGAACAAACAGCAAAATTGCAGAAAAAAAAAAGACCAAAATGTTCTATTTCCAAAGTGCTCGCTTCAATCGACGCTAGTAGCCAAAAAACGCGAACAACGCTCACGAGCGTGCATCAAAGAGATCTCAGAGCGCATAATTGAAATGAAACACTCCCTGGCTCGTCGCGCAGCACGATTTTCGAGATACTTCAAAAAACGTGGTTTCGCGCGAAGCGAAAGGCTAAAGCTGGAAAGGTACAAAAGACGAAAAATCCATTTTTAAAAGCAGTCAGCCGTACGAACACAACAACAAGGCTACATCAGAGAGCTCCAAGCTTTCAGCATTGTTGCACTTTACGTCGAAAGCTATGTGTCACAAAGAGCTACATGTTTTTTGGCAGATTTTTCTTTTTTCTAATATGAAAGAAAAGGAGAATAGGACAGGTAGAGCGAGGAGTAAGAGAAACGAACGATCAATTCATTTTCGAGAATCGATATTTTTAATTACGTTTACGTATTTTTCCCTGATTTTTTCGTTGCGATATAATAGTAGGTGTATGAAATATGAAATATGAAAACTGGAATGTTCAAGACAAAATAAATTAAAAAGCGCATGATTCATAGATCTCGTATAATTTACATCGAATTGGTAGGTACTTACGTGTATCTCGTTGAAACAGCCGAGTAAATAATTTGTAGCTACACGTCTTAATGGAAGCGAGAAAGAGAAGGAGAGAGAGCGAGAGAGAGCGAGAGCGAGAGCGAGAGCGAGAGAGAAAGAGAGAGAGAGAGAGAGAGAGAGAGAGAGAGAGAGAGAGAGAGAGAGGAAATTCAAGGCAAAGCGATTTTATCGTCTCGACATGCACGAAGGGTGCGTGTGATTTCTCTCGAAGAAGTTTTACGTTGCGATCTTGGAATTTGGGCCGACGCCAAAGTATTGCATAACGATATAAATCGTGTGTACGAGAGAACACGTGGCACGAATCGAAGGAACGTCGTCGTCGAGATAAACGATTTCACGATCTCGAACGTAGTCTCGAAAGGTTCGATAATCAATTTAACACGCGTTTTTTAATTAACACTTCGAAGGTTAGCCGAGTGTGAAACGATTCTTTTCAAGTGACACGATTCTTTCTCCTAAAAGGGATACGTAACAAATATCTAATGGAATAGTAATTTAAAGAATTAATGTCAAATTACAAATTTAATAATTCTTTTCAAAATTATTCACAATTTTTCAATTTGTTATTTACGTTGATTTTTTAGATCAGAAGAAATAAAATTGTATTAAAATGAGTTCCATCTTATGCCATTAAATTCCATTTCTCGATTCACAAACGAACACAGTTCGACGGTGTCATGGACTGGCGTCACGGCCGACGGATTTCGCGTGCGTTTTGGTTCTTGATTCTGCGAGGTTCGTATCCGTGCGTGTTATCTACACCACTCTAATAACATTTTTAGCGAAGCTGCTACACGCAGATTCGTTTGACAATGACCGAGGCCATACACCTTTTGCACGAACGATCTTTAAGAGTATTTGTTATTTTTTTATCAAAAGATTACATCGACTCGATGTTTCTAGGTTCTCGAACATGAATTATTCGAGAAAATTTCTCATATCTTTCTCGTATCAATCTCACATCTTTGTATTATTTAAGTAGTAATTTCATTTATATTCCTGCATATTTATCAAATTTTTTGAACTCTTTGAAAGAAAGATATTATTATATCTCGAAGTTATAGGGATAGAAATCATTAGATACAATCATTAGAATCGATTATTCTTAAATCGAGATTCCTAAAGAAAGATTAAAAAAAAGAATATTCGAGCTAATGTCTAATTAATCTGAAAATAAGATTGAAAAAAATGTTTCAGATAAAACCGTTGAAAAGAGAACTCGCTTTCGCAAGATGGATACGCATGATCGCACGACTCACGCAGCCGAGCGTACACGCGTGTGCCGTGAGCGATCGTCGGCTCGACTAGCAGCTCGAACGATCGGAGGAAATTACAAGTTCGACTGGGTGGAAGAAGTAGAAGTCGGAGAACGCTAGACGCGCCGGAAACGAGCGACACTACGCTGTAATCTCGAAAGGAAAGCTCGGAACGCGATTCGACGGCTCGTCGAGAGACTATTTTAACGAGCTGCGTCGTCTTCGCTTCGCACACATGGACGAGCTCGTACTAAACGTTAAACATCAATCCATAAATCATATTCTCTATCATTTTTATATTAATTATTACTTATAACCGTAATGTAACACATTGTTAATAATAATAGATACATAATCGATAAACGTGATTAAATTCTTTTACCATGGCGACAACTTTTACGTTTATCTTTTTACATACAATTTCTTTATAAATGTTTTAATCTCAACAAATGGACAAAAGAGACGCGATAGAAATTTTAAATAAATGCCCAAGTATGCGTTAATTATTCACATTTATCCCCAGAATTATATGATTATTTCATTAGAGTAGATCATGAAATAATTGAAATATAAGAAATACTTTTTTGTCGAGCTACAAGAGCAAATGATAAAAAATATAGACAGCTACATTTGATATAAATTAATTCACACTTTTTCGCGAAATATTTCGCGAGTCTAGAAAGAGATTTAAAGAGACAAAATAAGAAGATAGAGAATTTAATCTTTTCGATCGGAAGTATACAACTTTCAAGAGAGAAATCGTCCCACAGCAAAAAGATATGAAATCTTGTTGAAAGTAGAAACCACAGGATTCCACATCTCGTTGATAAAATTCGACTGGAGAAGATGTCAGAGAAGAACGTATTAACGACGTCGTTTCGTCAACGAAAATGTCTGTGTAGTTGAAGTCGGCCAACGGTACCTTGTTCGATGTACATGCATGTAAATGATAGCAATAAAATATCCGCATATTTATACAAGATACATCATTCCCCCAAAGTACGCGTATTCATGTATTTTATGGGTCGTTTAAGAGAAGGAAAGGAAAATGTTTCTTATCGAACTTACAAGATATTCGTGTCTTTTCTACTATCAAAAGCAATCTTATAGTTTTCGATTACATGTACGAAAACATCGCTGCAGCAAGATAGAGACTAAAACGTTTCATCTAAAAAAAAATTAACAAATTAAAAAATTAAAAAGAATTAAAAAAAGAAGAAAGAATACACATTCCGATGCGTTGCTAGATAAAATATCGTTCGTTAGATAAAATTACTTACGGAAAAATAATAACTTTTTGATCAGTTCAATCGAATCTGATTCTGGAAATTTATTATAATTAATAATTACATGCAATGATTAACCGAGTATTAAGTTCGAGAGAAACTAGCATCCATAACGATACCAAACCGACACCATAATAAGGGGTATTATTTTATTTCAAAGAAAAGTCCTTTGAACGCTTCAATAAATCCAATCCTACAGATTGATTTCTACGATATACAATAATTAATCGAATTTGAAGTTTAAGAAAAACTGGCGAGGATCTTTCACGAACGATCTCAAAGGAAGTTCGAATCTTGGGGATTGTTGAACGTGACTGTACCCGAAGTTTGCTGGCCCGCCGAAGTGAGGTGTGTACCTACCTGCCAGGTACGTTCCCTCCTTCCCTTCCTCTCTCTCCCTCTCTCCCTCTCTCTCTCTCTCTCTCTCTCTCTCTCTCTCTTCCTCTCTCTCTCTTATACGTTGTACCTATCATTCTACCTCTCTCTCTCTCTCTCTCTCTCCCTCTCTCTGTCTTTCTTTCTCTCTCCCTCTTTCTCATGGCAGTCGTGGTAGGTCAGTATACCCTAAGCAGAAGTATTCGAAGGAGCAACGTTCAACGTCCAACCAAGCGAACAGCCAACCAGCCGACGCGTCGAGGGACAAAGAGCGGCCGCCGGCCCAAAAGAATAAATAAATAAGAGAGAAAGAAGATGCAGTAGTGAGTTGGATAAAGGGAGAAGTAGAATGCATCGCGATGGACGACGCAAGGAATAAAGTGGTCGTGGACCGAGTGGCCGCCATCAGTGCCAAGGACACCGACCGAAATCCAAGGGTACCAACAAGGCCAACCAAGGGCCCGGCCCACACCGTCTCGTGAATTTACTTGCTTGGCTGCTCGCCCGGTCTCCTCTTTCTTCTCTACCTCTTCCATTCTCCACTTCGCCGCCCAGATTTTCTTCGTAATGCTGTACCTAAGGTCTTAAGAGAAGGAGAGAGACAGAAAATAAGAAGGTTTCGTCGTCGAGACGTTCCGATAAAGATGATGACGATTTAACACGCCTCCTTTAACGTTTCTTTTTTCTTTTCCTTTTTTTTTTACCAAACTTTTTCTTATGGTAAGAATTATAAGCGTGTTAACGCGAAGTTTATAAATAAATTTTAATACTATCTATAGTTTCTTTCTTTTTCTTTTTTTTTCTTTTTTTTTTTAATAACTTACTAAGTTGAAACCTTTGGTTGTTTTTGTGAATGTAGGTTTTTTTTATAGAATTTGTTGCGTCGAACGTATCCTAAATCCGACAACATTTGTGAGAAATCATTTTGAATATTAATCTGCCTAAAAATTGAATAGAAAAGAGTTACCATATCCATAGACTCTAACTCATTATCAAATGTTTCTTAGATGCATATCAATTTCTGAAATGTTCATTTCATTTCGACTTAATTCATACGAGATGAATACATGCATCTTCTAAGAAATATCTACGATGAGAGATTGCGAATTTAAATCGTTCCTCATTGGCTCGTTCCAAGAGACTTTTTATTGCTCGAGGAATAAACATTTATAGAATAACTCGCTTATATATCCCCTTGGGTGGTTCGTACTTATGTTTATATCGTGTGACTCTTTGGAGACGGATCTCGAATATGTCGGTCTCTTCTCAAAGCAACTCTTCTTCCTCTCTCTCTCTCTCTCTCTCTCTCTCTCTCTCTTTCTCTTCTAGAAATCGTCACCGGAAGGCACGATAAACATCCATGACACCGCAAATGAAACGTAACGATGTATCGAGGGAACGTAGAGAGATGAACGTCTCGGCGTATAGTATGAACTCTCCTTGTCTCTGGATAAAGTCATTGACGGAATAGATCGAATTATTGAAAAATGTAGATTCAAGGAGAAGAGGAATGACAGACATATTCGATAAATTTTTTTATAATTGAAAACTAGAATGATGGAGATATTTCAGATTTTAGGATCGAAAGCCAATGATATTTAATAAAAAGAAAATAAAAGAAAAAGAGCGAAAGAGATAAGTACAGATTCAAGAAAAAGGGAAATGATGGACGTATTCAATAAATTCTTTGATAATCGAAAACTAAAATATGACAGAAATATTGTAGAATATATAAAAATAGCGATAAAAAGGAAACCTCAAAGTCTAATAATCCGAAGCATTATCCTAATTACTGAAGTCTTTGAATGTTCGGTCGGACATACATATCTCTATTGATAAGCACGTCGAACGTCTCCATCTCTTTCTCTTTGCACTGTTAATTGGCAGCGATGAAGAGCACAGACTCCTTCGTTTCTCCGTATATCCGTCGTCATTGAAAAGAAACGAGGTCTTTGGCTGGTGCCGTCAGCATCGATGCTACTGCTGCTGCAGTGGGTTTCAAGTTTCGAGGTAGGCCGAGTGTCGACCAGGTGGATGACCGCAGGTCGTTCGCAAGGGTTGATGACTCGGCCGAAGGAAAAATCCGGAAACGAGGGTGGAAGGCCCGGCATAGTCGGCCGCCATGGGTAAGTGCGTACGAGAGAGAATGCGAGAGAAAATATACGTATACGTATATAGGCAGATACGTGTATATACCAAGACACGAGTTGATGCAAACGTTGGGAGACTCTCGTAGAGTCGCCTCGATCGGCGCTGCCTCCGCATGGCACGCCAGAAAGACTGAGAGAGAAAGATAGAGAACAGTTTTGCTGTCTCTTTTCTTCTCTCGTTACTCGTTTCGTCTCTCTCGGTCGGGCGAGTGCTCGGTCGGTCGGTCGGTCGGTCGGTCGCGCGTTTGCTAGCTACCTAGCTAGCTAGCTAGCTCGCTTTCTTTCATCCCCCCAGAAGGATGATCCTCGACGGGGTGGAGCCACCCACGCCCACGCAGGCCAAGCATAGGCCTACCCCAACGTAACTCGCAGTGCGTATACCTACCCTTTAGGCTGCCGCTACCGTTACCGCTACTGCTCTGCAACCACCCCCAATCCCGACGACGCATAGGGGGCGTGTACGAGCCCCCGTGCCTCTTCCTTCCGCTCTGCACTGCTTCGTTCCGTGCCTTACCGTACTACAGACTGCCTGCGAGCCATTCTGCCAACCAACCCTGCCAACCAACCCTGCCAACCGAGCCTGCCACTCCTCGCCTCGTCTATATCTTTCTCTTTCTCTCTCTTCCTCTCTTTCTATACTTCTTTCTCTTTTCTTCTCTCTCTCTCTCTCTCTCTCTCTCTCCCTCTCTCTTTCTCTCCTTTTCTTTCTTTTTAACTTTCTTGCCTTTTGCAGGAAGGCGAACCACGTGTGCAACGCTTTTCATGGTTAGACGAGCTCTCGATGTCATCGTTGCCGACGACAGTGACGACGATGAAGGAGTTGACCTGATGGATAAGGAGGAGGTGGGAATAAGGTCAGGTCTAGTGGACACGGAGATCGTGTCTAGCTTTGTGCTTCGAGTTTGAGGTGTCTCCGTTAATCTATGGGAGATGTATGATGGATGGTAGCTTTTTTAGTTTGAGACGAATTGTTTTGACAATGAACTACGTTTATGAATTAATTAAAGATATTAGCTTATCAATTGAGTTTCTACTTCAAGTAAAGCGTTAAGAAAAATATTCAATTGATTGTATTTGATCGATTAAATACCAACTATAAACATTGAATATATTATCAATTATCGCGACTATGACTTTATAATTTTCTAAGAACTCTATAATCAATAGATAAACTATAAAACTGTTTGAGAAATAATCGATTAATAATGATCAATCAATTCGATGAATTATATCAGAAAAGATAAATACAAAACCCAAGACTTGAATATTTCCCCAGACAGAGAAAACTAATCGAATTAATAACGCCATATTAAACGCAGGAAAAGAGTTGAAGTTTGAAAAGCATGTAAAAGGACATAACGCACGGGGTCGTGCCACCTGTCTTTCGAAGTACTCTACTCGGTACGGTAAGGGCCTAACGCAGCTTATTGGTGGAAACTTTCTCGAACCGGTTGGCACCTGTTCCACTGACTTCTCTCCTTGTCTACAGCTTCTAGCATAATGGAGAAAGCAAGAGAGAGGGAGGGAAAGAGAGAGGGGAGAGAGAGAGAAAGGAGCAAGACAGGCTCTCGTCGTACAATGCCGGTTGGTATCGAGTCCGAGAGACGAAGAGAAGAGCCGACAGGAAATGCGAAGGGGCAAGGAGGACGTATAGAAGAAGAAGAAGAAGAAGAAGAAGAAGCACATCATGGCCCAAGCTACTCCGCGGTATTCCGCGAAGGCCGATCTTCGAAAGACGAAGGGAGTAACGTGCTCGTAGGATCGCAGACTTACGTACGAGTTTCATTGAAATTCGCATGATGCCTCGAAAACGAGAGAAGGCGTGGCTCGAACTATCTTTTCCGACGCGATGTCTCTTACACTCTTAAACGTTCCTTGCGCATTGCATTTTCTCTTTCTATTAGAATATTAAGCCTATCAAAAAGGTTTACTTTTTCAACGAAAGGAATTTCAAAGTTTTCACAAAAATACGAAGGAAACTTTTAATTGCATTAGCAAAAATAGCTAAAATATTGATACCCAAAGAACGCATTCATTTCAGATAAAAAAAAAAAAAAAACAAATAGGAAATAAATGATCACTGAAAGATCTAAAGTTTCTTCTTCCAACAACGACATAAAACTATTGATTGATTGTTGATCCGATGAAATGATTGAGCTACGTAAGAACAATAAAATAGTTTGATGTAACAAACCTATCAAAATTAAAATTTAGAAAATAAAAGCTAAGAGTTATTGTCCCATAATTAATAAGCAGATAATTAAAAAAGAAAACTGTCTGGAATTATAAATCGCAAAGTTCTGAAATATAACTCTTTTCTGAATTTACGTTCATCTCTCTCAAAGTTACCCCACAAGCGATCTCATAAAGATAATCAAAATTCCGAAAATGATGAATACAAACGATCAATTAATGAATTCTTTAGAGTGAACTTAGCTCCCTATGGTTGATACCTATTCCTCGAAACCACAGCGGGCTTTTGCCCAGGTCTCCACCTTCAAAACGTGTTGGCCAATAGGGATCACAGTCTAAAGGAGGCTCCTCCTCCTAATAACGTCATCTAAAGTCAGGCCTAAGTCGAGTTTTTTAATTGGTGCGTCTTGGAGCATTCGTGACGAAAGCTTGGCGCACTCGTATTATTTTTTTCTCCTTTTGAATATATATATGTATAGATATACACATATGTATATATACATGTGTATATATATGTATGTATGTATGTATACACACGTTCTACACCTACGTACAGAAAGGTCAATAAAAGTATAAAAATAAAATTTTATCAGCGATGTACCAGTTGCAGTTCAATCTAAACCTGAACAATTTTTCAACTCAAAATCAACCTGATAAATCAAAGAATACAATCAAAGATAGATATCAAAGAAATGAAGTCAATCTTAACCCAATAGAAATAGTATTGTTGATGAAGATCAAACATAGTACATACCTAGTAGGTAGGTAAGGTAGGGTTCCTCGAGGGGCCCTATGAGAAGGAAGATCGTGCCAAGGCATTTTTGTGTCGACGCAAACACACTCGGCAATGTACGAACGGGTCCCTCTCGCGTAACACATGCTCTGCACGCACATGTTCCCTCTCTCTCTTTCTCTCTTTCTTTCTCTCTCTCTTCTTCGGTAAGTACTATGCATTGAAGAGAAAAAGCAATAGCAGGAGCAGCAGCAGGAGCAGCAGGAGCAGTAGTAGTAGTATGTTAGTGCAAAGAAGATGAAGAGAGAGAGAGAGAGAGAGAGAGAGAGAGAGAGAGTGGAACGTAGACGAGAAAGACGAAGACAAGATGATCGACGACGAGGCAAGAGAGAAGAAGAAGGGGGACAGAAGTCGCCCGTTATTTTTATAGCGTTACGGTAGGTTAGAGCCACGTCCGACCAACCAACGCTTTCAGGCCCAACCTAACCCAACTACGTTGCTCTGACTTCGCTCTGTCCCTTTCTCTCTTACTCACACACTTGCTCCTTCGTACGCAGCCCTTTCCCATCTTTCTCTCTCTCTCCCTCTGCCTCTATATTCCCTCTCCTCCTCCTCCTCCTCCTCCACCTCCTCCTCTTTCTCCTCCTCCTCTTCCATCCTTTTTCCTCCTCCGCCTTCATGTCCCCCACCTGCAAGGCTGCGTTCATTTATAATGCACGCAAAATTTCATGCAGAGGCGCTTCGCCTGCCTTCCAATCCTTTGATAACGTAGCAATGTGTACGCATATATGCTTACTCCACGTGGACGAACACATAGATGTATACATATACAAGTATAACCGGCCAGCCGACTATATTTAAAAGCGGCATAGGCTTTAGCTTCGTCCGTCCTTCTATCATCTTTCTAGTCCTCTCTCTCTCTCTCTCTCTCTCTCTCTATGTCTCTCTCTCTCTCTCTCTCTCTCTCTCTGTCTCTCTCTCTCTCTCTCTCTTTCTCCTAGCCATTTTCTTTGCCTTCTTTATCGTCATGCTTGTTGTCTGTCTCTGTCTTTCTTTCTTGGCTAGGTAACGACAACTTCCGGTGGCCACGCTTCTACGACCAAGATGTGTCTCGTGAGAGTGGTTTCTTAAAAAAGTATGCCTCTTGTCGAGTTTATTCTTTTATATATATATATATATATATATATATATATATATATAATTGTCTCTCTCTTTCTCTCCCTCGTCTATTTTCTTTCATGGTGGTCTCTGGCAAAGTCGTCGTACGTAAGTACACGTCGACGTCTTTTTATGGGAGATATCAGTGCCATTTGCTCGCGATAAATCTTCTTCGATTGGCAACGATAACAAGTAGAACGGACTGAACTGGTCTATCTTGTTCCATCGTGTCGCAACCACAATTACTATACTTATACCCAAAAATGATGATAACTCTATTTGAAATTCACGGTCATATGTCATCATCAAAATTAGCCTATATCGTAGTCGATGGATCGATCAAAGTATCGAGTCAATAAACTAATCGCTTTTTCGGGTAATAACGAAAGGGTTGAGCTGCGAAAAGAACGAACACCGATAACGAATCAATATAGTTTTATCGAAACGGATGGTGCGCGTAATCCGCGACGAGATACGATCGTTCGTCACGCGTCGACGGTATTTCCCTCGGAATTCTCTCTCTATCTCTATCTCTGTATCTCTCTATCCATCTCTCTCTCTCTCTCTCTCTCTTTCTCTCCCTCTCTCTCTCTCTCTTTCTCTCCCTCTCTCTCTCTTTCTCTCTCACACTCGTTCACTCAGCCGCACGGTCACTTCGCGTTCCACCCACGCGCGGTAACATCTCCCTCGACCGCTTGATTGACAACCGTTTATTTTGAGACATGTGCGCAACGATCGCCGAACTCATCGCGAACGAAATAAAATGGATATCGGATATGGCTAATTAATACCGCTCTCGCCTCCGATACACGAACTATCTATCTATCTATCTCTCTATCTCCTTCCTCCCTGCCTCTCTCTCTCTCTCTCTCCCCCTCTCTCGTAAAAGCTCTGATTTTTCGATTCGATCTCTCGATATCTCTATACGTCGACCAACTTCGTTTCTCCATTTTTCTTTTATTCCGATTAAAACGCAAAAATAAATGGATTCTTCTATATTTTGTACCAGCCGTGTTCCCTATATACGGGTAATATGATTCTCTAATTAGGCAATCACCTAACAATAAACTCTTATTTTGTTATATATGGTTGATTACAACAACAAAAAATTAAGATTTATTGTGAAAGGTTTTTTTATCAGATAACAATGATAAGGTATAATAATCGGTAATTAAAATAGTAAGGGTAATTAAATGTCTAAAGTTAGATCATTTTCCAGTTGCTCTCAGAATTTCTCACAACATTGTTTCAACTTACTGCATTGGTTTAAATGATTTTTAATTCCTTTATCTTCTGTTATAAGAAGATTGAAATTGTTTCTTACCACCTTCAAATGACTAAGATGATCGTATCTTAAAGAATTTTTGGTAGAAAATTTTTCAGCAACAAACAACTTTTATCAACTGTATAATTTTCAATTTTTTCTCGTATAGACTTTTACTATCTAAGCTTTTTAATACCAATAAAAACTTACAAAAAAGAATTTTTGCTGTTAATTTTTTATATCATTGGACAAGCTTCGAAACGTGCAAATTAGAATTTTGGCAACAAATTCGTAATGTATGTCGATCACGTTAATTCTGCAATTATTTATCTCTCTCTCTCTCTCTCTCTCTCCATCTTTTCACCTCTCTCTCTCTCTCCGTCTCTGTTAGCTTTTCCGTCCTTGTCGCTCTCATTCGTTTCTCTCTTTCGTTCGTTTTCACAGAATTGAAGTACCACCTACTCAACGGCCTACCTCCATTATTATGCATCGGCCTCGACGACGACTACGACGACGATGGCGACGAGGACCTCAATGCAAACCGCACCGACATTTAATTCAGTTCAGCTCTGTATTTCGCGCCTCATGATGTTCCATTAAAAGCCGAGACAATAACCTGACAGCTCTGATCGGCACGTCTCTACAGAACGTACGCATGTACGTTCAGAGAGTCTACGAATACCAACACTACCCTCTCTCTCCCTCCTCTCTCTCCCTCTTCCCCTCCACCTCCTCCTCCACCTCCTCCTCCTCCTCCTACTCCTTCTGTCCGCTGAGAAACCGACTTCCGGTTTCGAACGTCGCTCAACCCTCACTCTATCTCTCTCTCTCTTTCTCTCCCCTTCTCCTCCCTTCTGGATTAAGAGATCCCTACGACTCGTTCGAAACATTTTCGCAACGACCATCTCTCCGTTTCCCGTTTCTTCTTCTGTAACGATCGATTGACGGCATGCCGAGAAAGAGACTACGCGAAAATTAAACGCGTCCAATATCTAGGACATTGGTATATCTACTTTGTAAATGAGGTTGATATTGGGCTTTTTAAGTCGGAGAAAAAACTTTTTCTTGTCATAAATTAAGATTATAATTAGTAGGTCGATTGGTAAATAAGGTCGGAATTTTTTATTATATTTTTATTATTTTTAACTTTTTGTTATTTTTATTTTATTGTTATAGTACATTACAAATGATCAGATTAATATTCAATGTTTAATTCATTGAAGTTTAATCATCGTTTAATTCAAAACGTTTGTTCATCAAAAAAGAAATCCCCTGTATGTAAATTAATCCTTTATAATTTATAATTATTTTTCTTAATTTGTCTCGGTTAAATTTAATTTTATTCTTTTTAGTTTATACACCTGATCTTATGTTTGACAGAAGTACTTTACCGTCTACAATTTAGTCTTTCATTAACAGAACTTGATACAGTCACGTAAGTTTTTTTGCAAGAACGTATGAGAGATTAACAAATGAGACGGATAATAGATCACATACGGAAAAGTTGTTAACGAAATATTACGAAATTCATTGTGAAAACCATAAATACTAATACGTACGAATAATGAATGAAGACAAGTAAAAAAAAATACTCAGGAATTAAAAAAAAAGAGAGAGAGAGAAAGAAGAAAAGGAAGGTAGAAAAAATTAATTAAGGCGGATAAAGAATAACGAATGCGATCCATGACAGTTTCCTCCAGGTTTCGTTCAACTAAATCAACACATCTTTAAATTCCTAATCAAGTTAAGACCTAATATGAAAAAGAGAACATTCTGAACCTATAAATATTCTAATCGTCAAACTCTTGAAAGCAATATTTATAATGCTTTTCACGTAGAATCTTCTCGAATAAATAAGATTAAACATGAGGTGAGAGAAGGCACACGAAGTATCGGCTCGATTAAATTTCGTTGGCCTTTAAAAGGGTATTAAACATAAAGAGTTATAATCCACTTAGGCTATGCCGACAAAATCCTGGCAAATAAAATCATCGTAGCTGGGTGGTAGGGGGTATGAAGAGTGGGATGCTAGAGATAGAAGTATGCGTGTATGTGTAAGAAGCGCATATGGGTCATAGCCCGGAAGGTAAGAGAGAAAGAGAGAGATAGACAGTCTCCATGCTATCGTATCGCCATCCTCGTCACCGTCATCCTACTTTTTTCTCTTTCACCGACAGAAGCATACCTCTGACGTCCCTCTACAGCCCTTTCTATCTCTTTCTCACTTGGTCCCTCCCTCGCAATACCACTACTACCATCATCATCACCACCACCAGCAGCAGCAGCACCACCACCACTAGTAGCAACAGCAGCACCAGAGGCACAGTGGAAGAGACCCCTCCTGTACTAACGTCGGCTTTTCTCGGCGAAATAATTTCCCGGAAAATTAACGTCTCCGGGTACGTGGGCGCGTAACACGCGTATGCACGCATCCACGCACGCATGCATCTCCGTACGCATGGGGTGAGCTCCGTGTAGGTAAATAGAAAGAGTAGCGAAGGGGTTGATGCTGACGGAGGAGACGATGATAACGACGAGGCGGACCTAACGTAGTCTGAAAGAGAGAAAGAGAGAAAGATAGTAAGCGGCGATAGTAGCAGTAAGAAGAAAAAAAAGAAAAAAAAAAGTAAAAAAGTAACATTCGAGAGAGGAAAAAGTCTATGAAAGAAGAAGAAAAAGATGCGGAAGGAAGAGCGAAACAGAGATAGGAAGTCGAAGAGAGAGAATGAGAGAGAGAGAGAGAGAGAGAGGGAGGGAGGGTGGTAGAGAGAGAGAGATGACAGTCGTGCGTGCGAATAGGGAGGAAGGAAAGAGAGAAAGAGATAGATATAGAGAGGGAGAGAAGCTGAACGAAGAGACAACGGGGAACACACAGCGTTATAAGATCGATAGCTGATGTGATACCAACCCAACCCAAGCCGACCCAACCAACTGAACCCAGTCCAACCCTCGGTTCGTTCACCCCCGCGGCACATTCGCGCCATTATCTGTTCCAAATGTCGTCAACGACATCGTTTCATTTACGAACAGGCCTCCTTGCCTTGCCTTGCCTCACCCTTACCCCCTCGGTTCCCGATCTCTCATCCCCTACGAGTAAACTACATACGTAACGTCGAACCGAGGCAGGGATACTCTTCTACCGTCTACCCTCTCACCCCTTTCTTCTCCCACACCTACTCCTTCTTCTTCCTTCAGCTTCCTCACGTCGATTCACCTCCTCCTCACCCCTTGTTTTTAAGGTTATGCCTTCGTCAAGCATTACGAGCCATTCCGGTGCTCGCTTACGTCGTTTTACGAAGCCCTGATTCCGTACTCCTTGCTCCTTCTTCTTCTTTTCCTTTTCCTTCTTCTTCCTTCTCTCTTTCTCTTTTCATTGCAACCCTTCGGTCGTTCGCTCTAAAGTATCCGTCGTAAAGGTTTCGTACTTCTCGCTGAATGTCGTGCTGGGTGCCTGGAATCCTTCGTTACAATCGTTTTTCGACTTATGCGAAGAAGAAGAAATATTCGAGGGACAAAGAGGTTCGATCGAAAGAAGACGTAAAAGTCATTGGCGAAAAATACATTCTCAATGGTAATTAATACTTTTAGAAGGATCGTTGAACACATTGCAGATTATACGTTTTTTTGATTAGAACGTATTCTTACGTCATTTCGATTAAATTAACATAATCGTTTAAAACTATCAAGCGTTTTCTCAATTACTATCGTTTACTAATGTTTTATTTTTTAACTAAATAAATAATACAAAATACACGAGATCTGCGCTATGTTATGATCTTGACAAGTCTTAGATCATATTCGTATCTCGAAAAAACAGTTTGATCGCCTAACTTACTCAAATTTTATGGAAAGAAACGGAGGCAACGAAAAACCGTCTGTTTTATATCTTGTGTCTATTTTTTTTTCCTGTTGAAAATAAAAAAGAAACGAAAAACGTGTAGTCAAACCGAAAGAAGGAAGCAAATGTCGGACTCGATTTAATTAAAGCTCCGATAACATTAAGGTTAAGAACAAAAGAGATGTATGAGGATACTAGCGACATGATAATCATCCTCACGGCGCTGTAAAGTATCCTTACTATTGCTCAGACGCCATTCAACGTGAAGCATAACTCGAACGTGTTACGAGCTAGTCCGAATGAACTGCGATTATACGAGGAGAATTTTAATTAAACGAGTGGAAGTAAGAGCATTCACTCGGGTATAAATGCCTTTACTTTGTTACGTTCTGGTAGTCATTGATATGAAAATAGTCATAATGATCGTCAAAATTTATAGTAGATCTCCCTATTGCATAGACTATATCTATATCTGTTTGACGACGCAATGTAAAATATTTTTGTGAAAGTGAAACAAATATTAAAACGATTAATATTTTTGTTATGATTCTTAAATCGAAACGATTATACTTTCATTGACATTTAAAATTTAATTATACCGCATTGCAACTCAGATATATAAAATAGATAAATAAAATAGAGAGAATTGAAAAAAAAAATTATAGTAAATAAATTAGAGAAAAGAAGATCGATCAGCTATCACATTCGAAAGGTTCGTGAAATCTAACGAAACGAATATCTATCGGTCGGCAGCAACTCGGCCGCGTTTGCGTAATAAACGCGGTGCATTTGGATGGCAGCTGCCACTTGAAAACTCTCCACTACCTGGTTTTACGCTCGGTGCACACCGCGGCGATAACGCGAGCGGAATGTACCTTCGACGCCCACACACTATCGCGTAATATCGCGTAACGCATGCAGAAATATTGTACCCTAGTACGTTTCTATGTATATGTATACATATATACGTGAGAGTCCTCGCGATACAGTGATCCTTGACGTATACGAAAGGATGACTATGTAAAGTCGTTTACGACCACATCGATGCTTACGATGATCTCAGATGACAAGTTTATTTTTCTTTTGCCTTTTCTTCTTCTTCTTCTTCTTATTTTTCTTCTTCCTCCGTTCGCAAAGATTAGATAAAGATTATTGTTTGATCTCAAGTTTTATGATTCGAAACTTTCGATTCTAAAGAACGTTTAGAATTCGATAGGTAGATTCTAAATTCGATTTGTCATGTTTGAAAGTTTCTTTTATTTCGTAATTAGAAAAAAATAAAAAATTTAATGAATGAATTAAATGATAAATAGTGTTTAGCGTACGATATGATCAAGCATTGTTTCAAACAAATAAAATGAATTATTACAAGTGTTTGCCACGAAAAAGAATTAATATAGTCTACCGTATTAATTAATTGTAATAGTTAAAAATATAATACAAAATATAACATTTATTTACAAAGAATTTGGAACGGAGGAAGAACAGAAAGGATCACGAAAGTTCAACGTATCTTGCATCTCTTACGTAAGTTTAGAAGAACGAAAGAAGAGAAATGGGAGGAATAGAAGATCGAAAAGAAAACGTTGTAGAACGGTCGCATGCGTGTACAGCACGTGTGTTAGCCAATACGGATCGCATATACAACGTACACGTGCGTCGTCGAGAGGAAAACGCGTTAACGCGATTTTATCATTTAGAGGTTTCGCGTGTACACGATTTTACGCATTGCGCGCATTCCGTACAGCGTCGCGACGACATTGCGCTTTATGTAAAATGTTTTAGAACGAATGTATCCTGCTTTTTCTTTTTTTTTTTTTTTTTGTCAAAGTAAATAATTTTTGAAGCTCTTATGTCTCTTATTTTTTACAAGAAAAGAAAAGAAAATTTTGCTTAATAATAGTTGTATAACGCGCGCAGTACTAAAATATACTTGATAAAAACAAAATGTAAACGTCTTCGAAGGAAGATAGACCAAGTACTTCGGCGTTATTAAATTTCCGAGGAATTCCTTTGAATCGCAAGTAGGATCGTTTCGCGACGTAAACGCGTTTCGTTACAAAGTAAACGCGCGTCGAATTCGCGATCGACGAAAAGTATGTGAAAGGATGCTCGGAAAGCTTCGTTTTGGTGAATGGTTCTTACGAAATGCGAGTCAAAGCGGTTAAAACGATGAGAAAAGGCCGAGGTTGTTACGATCGTGTCTCCTACGAGAAACTAATAAGGTAAAGAATTTGAGGACCTTCCGGCGGTATACCCGCTGCGTTTGAAACGCAACACGTACTTCCTCCAACTTCAAACTAAACTTTAAAGTTTACGTGAAAAATGAATACTGTGTGATTGCTATGTTTATATTACTAATTAATAACACCTATTTTTCTAGCATTTATTTCGTTAGGATGCGTTAGATATGACCACGATTAAATTTTACTTCGTATCTTCTTTTTATCTTTATATGTAACAATGGACAATTACATTTAATTAGTAAGATTAATGTTATTTGAAAACTACAAATAAAATATAAATAAAAAGTCTTTAGGATTCACGAAAGTTTCCTATCAAATTTATAATAAAATGAGTGTCATTCGAAAACTAATCCAGCTAGTAGTTAGAAATAAAAAATGACGCGTCTTCAGATCCTATAAAACTTTTCTATAAAATTCCGAAAGTGAAATGAAGCAAACTTTAAGATAAAACTTTCTAACAAGAACGTTGAAAGCCCCCCCACCGTATGACCAAGAAAATTATTATAAAACACTTTCACCTCGTACCCAAAGATTATCTTGTAATATAGTACCAGAAATTTATTTTAATACAGTGCTTTGATAAAAACGCTTCTGCCATTTAATTAATCTGTATGTGTATATTCAAACGATCATTTTTCTTCGCCGCTATTTCCGGTGGAAACCTAAATTTAGTGACACCACTTCGTAGATAGGGAAACCTTGGACAGGTGCGTGGTCCGTTGATGGAGCATCGAACGGACGACTCTGGCCGATCCCATCCATCATGGAAATTGAAGCTCCGATGAGCATGCATCTCCTGATCGAGCAGGAGATGCGAATTACGAACGACCTTATCGTTCGCCAGGAAACTTTCATGTTAACGACCTGCGTTCTCTCTTACTTGACGTTTCTCTTTCTTCTTCACTTTTCCACTTTGTTTTTTTTTTCGCAAGCTGATAAATCAACTATTTTGATAATAAAACCATAACAAATGAATTATTGAACTATTATCAATAATTAAATTAAAATTGCCTTGGAAATTTACCAGTTATTTTCTTCCAGTTTTGCTACAAGGAAGTGAATTATTAAATTATTTGCTCGTTATGCATCTACTTAATTATTAATGCATATTCATTAATTATGTTTTTTATCGTATTGAATCGAGCAAAGACCTAATTTCAAATAAATGCTAGTGGATCAACAAGCTGCAAGATCGGAAAGATCGAAGCAATTAACGAGCTCTCAAAGGTCGCGTGACTTTCCGATCGCGACATCAACATAATCGCTTTCGAAGTCTTCGCCTCGCTTGATCTCAACCCCATGTCTTTTATCGTTTCTCGCGATCCACACCTTCCCCTCATAATTATACTTCCGCTGGGATGCCTAAATTTAGTCTTCTTTACTCGAGCAATAAAACGTTCTACTGTTTTATTAACATTTCTCTGCAATCAAATGGACTAAATATTTAACAAGTCTAATTAAATGATATTATAATTTAAATAGAACTCCTTTCAATTATTATGAATTATTTTATTTCAACGATGAAAATGATTTTAACGATATATTCTACATATACCCATATATTTCATACTTTTAATATCCTATCAAACGGAACGATCGTACCAAAAAGAGGATCAAAGGCCTAGATTCCTCGAGCTGGTATTCAAAACAGATCCAAAAAGAAGGGGGCGTGTACCTCCTAAAAAAGGTCTACCGAGAGAAATCAGCAGGTTTAGGAGGATGACTGGACAAGGGAGAAGAGAAGGCAGGTAGGCAGGCAGGCAGGCAAGCAGGCAGCCTTCTCTAAGGCAAGGCACGGCAAGGAAGAAAAGAGAGAAAGAGAGATAGATAGAGAGAGCCTAAGGCACACACCGTCACGCATTCACCCTCGTCCGATCCCAGACCTGCCTGAACTCTTTTTCCCTTGGTCTCTCCCCTCCCCCTTCCTCCTCCATTGCCATCACCAGCAGCAGCACCAGCAGCAGCACCAGAAGCAGCACTACTACTACACTACTACTACGCTACTACTACTATCACCATCACCACTATCACCAACAGCTTTCTCCACATCCACCTACTCGACCCTTCGACTACTCGCAATCTCCCCTCTCCCCCTTCACTCTTCTTCTTCCTTCTCTTCCTCTTCGTCCCTCTCACGCAGAAGCTTCGAGCTCTCCGGAATCCCCTCGCTGCCTCCTCCGCCGTCTCCGTTTGCAGCACAGCGAGCCGTACGTGCCGTCTGGCCCCTCTCTCCTCCTTCTCCTCCTCCTCCTCCTCCTCCTCCTCCACCACCTCCTCCTCCACCTCCTCCTTCCTCCTCGACCGTCATCCCTTCTCTCCACTCCTCTACTCTCCTCGTACGACCCTGCGCCCAGGGGTGAACGAACCTACTAAATGACGGCCATGAAAACAGCCGAAGCTCGGCCACGAAGGATGAAGGAAGGCACAGTCCAAAGATCGTTCCTTTTTTGGTCGAAGTCACATCATTTTTCTCCTCTATATTGTTCGCTCGTGTTTCTTATGTATATATATATATATTTTTTTTTTTTCTTATACGATCCGCTCTAGCAATATTTAATCATTTATTTTTTATATCGTTGATAAATCGTCAGATTTATCCTCTTTTTTATTTGATAAAAATATCGATTATTGTTTCAGAAGAGATTTATTTTATTAATTATTCATGTTAATCATTTAAAGATACGTAAGTGTTTTGCTACTATTAAATAGAATTGAATAATTCGTTGTGATAATTAAATGCTTTATTATAGATCTAAATGTGTAAATAATATAAAAAACAAAGTACTTGACGTGCGATGCATTTAGAAGATCAGTTGAAAAGTATGTCAATGAAACCGTGAGATCATCAAAAATCATTTTATTCGATGATTTGTGAATATAGAAGAAGTCAAATATAGAAGAAATTCTACAAGTTCGGTTCTGATTAGAAATAATAGTGATTTCACGATCGCGATCGAAATCGTTTTTTAATAGGAAATCTCCGACCTTCTTCTTCTTCTACTTCTACTTCATAGAGATTTTCAAAGTCCCCCGACAAAATCGAGCTTCCTATTCCAGAGTCATCGAATGGGCTCTCGTACCGGAAGAAGTTACCGAGCGGAAGTTCGATTCTCAGGATCGATTTCGTATGCCGTCAGAGTGCGTGCGTGACGACACATCGACGACAAAGCGACGACGACGTAACGAATCGCGAACTACGAACTAACGCTTCGTTGAACACAAATTTTCTTCGTTAACACGTTGACTATTATAGTGATCATCCATAACCCGTCATCTGTTCTCTCAGTTTGAACATAGTGATCACCCATTATCGGTACTTACAGTTGAACAATTAAATTTAATTTTACCAATGAAATTTCACATTAATTTCGCAAATTACATTTAATTTCAAACACGATTAAAGTCAGACAACGTAGCAATGACCACCGAAGTAAAGAAGAAATAAAAAAAAAGGAAAATAAAACGCGAGTGACAAATGAACGGATTAATCTAAACGGACCATACCAGAATAAAGAAAAATGATCTCAAAGAATTTCGCTCTCCTTTTCCTTAAAGTTTCTATTGACGTCACTCGTAGAAGCGCTTTTTCTTTTCTCTTTTGCGTTTTTCCAATATTTTTATAAACTTCTCGATGTAACGAGGCCTCACCGCGCTTTCCCCCCTTCTAAAATAACCGATAATGTAAGTAATCACACGTAAAATTTATTTTGCGCTGAACTTTATTTTTAATCACTGCCGAGAAACAGAATCTCTCTCTCTCTCTCTCTCTCTCTCTCTCTCTCTCTCTCTCTCTCTCTCTCTCTTTCTCTCAGTAACGGCAAAAAAGTCGCGAAGCGAAAGGGCGTTTTTTAAATAATACGCTCTAAACATCCGTGGCACGCCTTTAACAACTTTGTTGACTGATACGAACAAAATCCTTTGGCATCTTCGCCTGTATATATCGTTAATTTTCTTTCGGTCCATTTCTTCTCATATTCCAAAAAAAAATCTCTTTGACCACTTTGCGCATTAAGGACGGATGACGAGATAATTTATATTTTTTATGTATCAACCAATCAAGAAGAATTATAACTTAACAACAAGTGGTAAAACTTCTTTTTAGGTGAATTCATTTTCTAAATTTACATAACTTCTAATTATATATATAAGTGCATGTGAAATTTATACCATCTTAATTTAAATACAGATATTGAAAATGTGATTGATTGTTTACTTTTTCTTCTAATAACAATCATTAATTAGCAAAAGACAAGAAATAATTTTAAAATATTGGAAGTAATCAAATATTTAGTATCCGATCAATTTGACGAGATTAAACTTTTGCTTTAGAAAGTTATTCCTCTTGTATTATTTCGGTAAATTTTCGGAAGGCCCCTTTAAGTCCGCGAGAAATACCTTTTGACATCCCTTGTACGAGGTCGGACCAGAAAATTCATTAACCATGGAGAACGTAAGTCGAATGTAAACATTCCTTCTAAGTGAGAACGCCAGAGACGGTCCCTTTATTCTGAATTCTGCTGGCTAATTTCGAATATATTCGCATAATCTTCCATAGTTTGTTCGGTTAATACCTAGATTATTAATTCTACGTAAACTTATAATAATCCCAAGCGACATAGTCTCACGTAGTAGTAACGGATTGAGATTGGACGTAGCCACTAATTTTACTCGTCCAAATTTCCTGAAAATGTTCGTCAAGATCCTATGTAGTCACTGTTACTATATTATACCGTATAATTAGAAATACTGTTTAGGTTCGCAATCAACGATTTATTTATTATAGGAGTTTTAAGTGAATTTTTACAATAATTGTAATGTGTAAAGTATCTATTTTAGAAGAAACAAACACAAAAACATTTCTAATACACGATAGACAAAATTTGTGCTCTATACCTACGTATTTATGTATTTATTACTACGCATATATGGCAACTCTTTTCTACTTAACTAACATCATTATTGATTATCAGACTTTATTTTATGTAAACTGAAGTAAAATCTATTTAGCAGATCGTTTCGATGTAATCGTCACTATAATTCATCTTCGATGTGATATTTGCTACAATTGACACGAAACGACATTACGTTAATAATCATGCTTCATTGATACATATCAACTAAGCATTCGAGTAATTATCAACGTTCATCTCTATTATCTATCTATACGATCTCTTTTAACAGTCACATAAAATATTTTAATTCTTAATCGAATAGTCTTCTAGTGGTTATAACAGAATATACTAAAATCTATACATAGATTCTATATGTACAGCAGTAAGGTACCTAAACAGACAATGATCATCAAACCAAAATCCGTTCATCAGCTCCTTAAGCTTATTGCTACAGACAATGTTACCATATATGCGGTAGAGAATATCGAATATATCTACCATTGTCTATAGGCATTGTTCAATTATCACTAATACCAACAAAGACGATCATTCGGAATATAATAATTTTCTATCTCGTTCATGCCAACTAGTTACCAAGGATAAACTTTCAGATAAGTATAACAAAATTAACATGTTTCAAATATCATCCCTTATCGAAATTTATTTCGAGTTGACTGATAAACATGCCATAAATATTCTTGGTAATGCTAAGGGTTGATTTGAGAACAAAATTTATTCAGTGGCATCTAGCGAGAAATATAAGTTACATTTACTAGGGTTATGGGAAGTGAGGGTAGGTGATGGAGGGGGCAGTAGAGATACACGGTCAGCTCTCGACTCGATTCATACACGTATTGCAATGTAATGCAGTACTGCAGCATTGCATCAGCGGGACGAATACCACGAGTCCCTGTATTCAGGACTCGTTTATAGAGCGTTAACAGGCACGAGCACCCTCTAACTAATCTCGTCGATGTTTTCTCTCGATTCTGAAGCTGCCAGGTAATTTGAAAAATCGCTGCCGTAGGATAAGGGCAACACGTATGTCGCGTCCTCGACATTCCCTACGTGCACTCGAGTCCGTCAACAACGATTTTCCGTCGTCGCAGTCGCTCGAGAAGAGACCCTCCTCGATGCCGTCTGCGGCTTTAAAAAAAGAGAGAGAGAGAGAGAGAGAGAGGGTCGGGTGGGGCGGGAGGTAAAAGAGAAGAGGTAGGACGAAACCATGCCTGTAAAATAAAAATGAGACTTGGTCCCTTTTGACTCGCATACAGATTTAATTACGAAAGTTACGAGGAAGTACTGTGTACTTGCCTTTACAAACCATACCCTTCTTTCAGGGAATGAAAAAAGAGCCGATTGGGGGGGGAGGGAGAAGAAGTTCGACAGCTACGTTCACGTCTTTCTACATAATGCTACGTAAATTTGAGTATTCGAGAATGAAAAGTTTCTACACTCCTTCGTAAATAATATTTTGATTGACTGAAAAGTTTCGTTCGATTAATAGATGGTTATATGCGCATTAAATTTCCATTATTTATTAACAACGATCTTAATTAAACGTCGTTTGATACAAAATGATGAAAATATATTCGACGTAATACAATGCGAAAAAGAACGAATAATATTAGAGGTAAATTTTACGTTAGGCTTCGGTCTCGACGTTGACTCTGCTACGACTTGTCCTCGACTGACTTTCTAAACAAATCATGACTAAGAAACGAGCCACGAAGGAAAACAAAGACATATCGGTCACATAGACACACAATGATCAAGGACACAAACATTCGTTTAAACGTTCCTCGATGAAAATCAATAGAAATTTAACTCACCTTACTACGTTATGAAATATTACTTATTGCAACAATAAAATGTTATTTGTTTATATTATCATAATCCACATAAATATCATTTCTTATAAATATGTGAAATATTTAAATAAGTATATGAAAGAATGATTTAACATTATTTGTAATAATAATGACATTTCGTAGTGCTAATAAAAAAACGAGTTTTAAAACGTACAAAATTAGTTAAAATATCGAGAAGGAAAGAAAGAAAGAAAGAAGAAAAAAACGTTGATATACGTTTTCACTTTCGAAAATGTATTTTATAAGTAATTATCTGATCCAAGCCGAAATGGTCTCGTTTTTAACGTGGATAGGACGTGAATGAGATATTACAAGAGGAATAATTATACGTGATAATATCAAAATGTAGACGAAGTTTCGCGTTATCACCTTCGGTGCGAAAATGAAGGTGGCCTTTTGAAGGGTTAAAACGTTTTTGTGCTATCTATAGCCTGGACCGCTCGCGCTTTTCGTTCTCTCTCTTTCTCTCTCTTGGTTTCTCCCTCTTTCTCTCTCACTCACTCCTTTTCTTCTGAAGTGGCACTCTAGCCGAAATTCAGTTTATTCGAGCACCACCTCTTTAAACCCGTCGTTCGTGCTTACACCTTGATCCACCTCAAAGAGACTTTCGCCGAGCTGCCAAGCTCTCGAGAGCCGAGTTACATTGACGCTCCATCGACGAGGAGTCTCGCCGATGACGACGCTCGGCCGAATATAAAATTATGTTAATAATCTATAATGGTCGCCACCCGTTAACGATACTCTCTTTGTTCTTCGTACAATATTTGCAAATAACGCGCTTAGCATAGTTTTTTGAAGAGTATTGATCGATGATATTACAATAATATATATTATAAAATATTACATATTATAATCCGTTTAATAAACAAGATTTTATATATTTTTTGTTTTTCTTTCATCATATATAATATATTTATTTTTCCATATAAAATATTTCAAATGATAGATATTTTTATACTATCAACGATCATACTTTGACGAACCATCCGTAAATAAATATTACAAACGATTTAATCAACTCTATATTCGACGTTTACGAGAAATACTTAATTACGTGTACTGCTTGTAGTAATTAGTAATTATTATTGGTACGAATGTATATCAAAGAGAGAGAGACGAACGAGAAACGTAATGGGGAAGATACGTTGGACTGTGCTCGAAAGTAAAGGCTTTGAAGAAATTCATTCGGACTTTTTTATGTTAAATGCGTAGCAATTAATAAACGAGAAAAATTAAAAGCGTATGTTTTATCTCGGAAATCTCGCAAATATTCTCTTTCGTTCGTAACACCTTTTCTCTCATCGTCGACGTGAAATTAATTCTCTATAAAACTTCTGTACATATATATATATATATATATATATATATATATATATATATATATTTATCCCATAGATTACAGGAATTATTTCATTTTTTTATGTAGGATTAAAAGAGGTATTCGAATCTGAATTACTAAATTTTCTGATTCCTTCGTAATCATCTTATATCAATATAATTATATCAATATACATAACTCTTGCATATTAATAAATTTGTATACTGTTTGGTAACATTTAATCAACAGTATTATACCAATAATTTCTTCGACAAAAATTTATATCCGAGAGATGCTATAAAATTCAATCGGAAAAATCTCAAAGCTCAAAGTACACTCGAACGGTTTAGACGATCAGACACACAGAGATTCCATCTTCTCTACTAAAAATCTCTTTTTCTTGTCTATCAAAGAACGTTTTAAGAAAGTTTTGCAGTAGGTAATGGTAAGAAGGCCGGAGAATGGGTACACGAGGTGAATTTCTTCGAAAGCGAAGCGGCACGCTTCTCGTCTCGAGTGGTCCTACAACGAAACCGACGACGACGACGACGACGACGACGACGACGACGTCGTCGTAGTCGCAAAGAAAGAAGGAAAGAAGAAGGGTGATGTTACTGGTGGTAGAAATAGGTAGCTTGTTATCACACCTTTCTTGCCTTCAGTCCAAGTCCAGTGAAAGGAAGGGGTTGGAGAGGGTACGGAGTGTAAGAGAGAGAGAGAGAGAGAGGGAGAGAGAGAGAGAGAGAGAGAGAGGGTAGTAGTCTGCAGACGGGTCGAGAGGGAATCCAGCGGCACGACGCGTACGACGTGCTGTGCGCTTTCGAGGGTCGGCATCAATGAGACAATGAACAGAGCGTTTGACCGCGCGTGCACGCTAATAACGTGGATACCACTCGGCTCGTCCTCTCAGCATACTGTCGTACCATACTCAAGGAGTCTTGGAGAATACCTACTAAACCATCTAAAAGCATTCTGATATCCTTCCATTTATCATTAATTTCCATAACTTCTTTCAGATTTTTTTACACAAATATGAAAGGATAATTAAAAACATAATTTTGATAAAGAAGAGAGTAACTTTTTTCATCTTAAGTAGGTATGTAGTTGAGTAAGGAAAGAAAAGTAACAGACCGAAGAAGAAGAAGAAGAGGGAGAAGAAGAAAAAGAAGAAGAAGAAGAAGAAGAAGTAACGATCGTGCGAGGAAGAGGAAGAGGGTCGTGACTCTGGTAGCCTACATCTGAACGCGCCCATCTCCATCTTTCTCTCTCTCTCTCTCTCTCTCTCTCTCTCTTTCTATTTCTCTTTCCTACTCCGTCCTTACACCTACTTCACTACCAATATACTCAACTCCAGCTTACGTTTATGCTACCTTTAACGGTTCTTAAATCGTATAGGTACCAACCTTTCGATCTGATTTCAAGGTTAATCAGGAAGTTTTCAAAATCATGAAAATGATAATTATCGAAAAATTCGATGTAGCTTGTAATGTCATCCAATTAGTAGCTCGTCCAGCAAGGGTTATCAATGATCCAACGACACGTTATTGGAATGTCACGCATTGCTCGTTCGCCATTAGCGACGATTCGACGTTAACGCTCCATAGAGATACGCCGGATTAACCTTCGCTCCATAAAGGGCCGCCACTCTCGTTGCTCGATGCTCGTCCTTCTGGACAAAAAGGGCTTAACCCTTGCACGGTTATACAGGGTCCTCTCTCTCTCTCTCTCTCTCTCTCTCTTTCTCTCTCTCTCTCTCTCTCTCCGTCTATCTATCTATCTCTAGCTCTTTCTCTTGAGCTCTTTATATACATAGAGGCAAGCGACATATTCGTAGACTAGTCAGTGATTTCGATGTGGCATCGTTGACCTTTATCAAACAGTTCCTATCATCATACAGAGCGCTTATGGCAATGGGTAATAATGAATTCGTATGTCGAAAGAGCATACGATTCTGAATTTTGAGTCGTTGCTGATACATCGCATGGCTTCCTATGGATTTGGCAGTTAGCCTTTTGATTTATATAGCATGCTATAGATAGATATATATAGAGAAAGAGAGAGATTAGGTTCTTCACCATTAACTACTCGTTGTTGATTTAATTGCGCACTCCCGATCACGTCTACGATGTTACAAATGAACCTCGTTACACAACCACGTTCGATCGTCTGATGCAATATTCGTTCAATGTGAAAACATTACTATCTAGGTGAAGAAAAAAATAAGAAAAAATAATAGCATGATTATTATTTATATTTATGTTCCTTTCTTTATTACCATAAATTGTAAATATACGCGCTAAGGAATTCATGCTTATGTAGCTTATGTACTAAGTTCTCTTAATAGCTATGAATTATATTAGCCTTTGAAACTTGTTAGTGACTATAATTATATTGATTGGAGAACTGTGATCGGATACTTCCTAGCCCTCTTTTGAACTTGATTATTAGATAGTATGAATTTAATATGTACGAAAAATACTTCAACTCTAAGATATTTGCAAGATTTTTCACAGTCAAATCTGAACAAAATCTCAGTTAAACTATCGTTCTGGAATTTTGAAGAAATCCAACTAGATTGATCGAAAAGATACACGAAGAGGATAAATTAGCAAGGTTGTTCGATCCATTTTCTGACCAAGCCCAGAAAGTATTCACGGACTCGGCCACGGTCGAGTATTCGTCGTACATACTAAAAAGCGCAAAACCTAAAAGAAGAGAGTAAGGACAAGGAGAGGTACCAACGAAGAGAGTATTCGTTGTCTCTCAGTCTCCCGAAGAATCGAAAAACGACCGAAAAACTCGCTTGACTCGGCCGTGAGAACACTCGGAGTCTCTTACATGCATCTACACTCTTCCTCTTCTTCTTCTTCTTCTTCTTCTTCTTCTTCTTCCTCCTTCTCTCAGCTCTTCTATATCATTCCCTCTCTCTTTCTCGCTCTCTCTCTCTCTCTCTCTCTCCCTCTCTCTTTCACTCTAATATCGCAACTGGAAAAGTTTGGCTTGACTATATGTCGGCACTCTACTATGACGTATCGCGTGGCCCGTCTCTACGTTCGCACACATATATACACAAAGATATATAGAAACTTGAGGAAGAAGAAGGACAGAGATATATGTGTACTCGTGTAGGTACGCACGAGGTTGGTGTAGGTCCAGGGCCCGGCTCGGCCAATGAGGGGCCGGGAATTCGTGGCAGAGCGTCGTCGAGGCCGGCCAATCGCAGGGCCCCGACTGCCTGGGGTTACTGACCTGACCAACGCGTTAAATATCCCATCCTGAAAAATATCGTGGCCTCTCTCTCTCTTTCTTTCTCACTCACTCTTTCAGTATGGAGCAGAGCTGGCTCGGTCGAGGGGAGAAAAAGAGTGGCGTGCGTGCGTGCGTGCGTGCGTGCATACAAGTGAGAGAGAGAGAGAGAGAGAGAGAGGGACGATGAAGAAGGAAAAAGAGGAACAGAGAAAGAGAGAGAGAGAGAGAGAGAGAGAGAGAGAGAGAGAGACTGCGTACCCCCTTCGCTTGCACGACTACGAACTCAACATCGTTTTCTCTCTCTTTCTATGCGAATCCATACATACACGTATGTACATGTGAAAGAGAAAAAGAGAGATAGACAGCTCCGTGACTTCGTATTTCATTGATTAGTATTGGCCATTAAAAGGGCGCCTTTATTACGCCGCTCTCCTCGCTGTTGAGCGCGAGCCAGACGCGAGCCTTTGCCTCTCTTTCTCTCTCTCCTTCCCTCTCTGCCTCTCTCTTTCTCTCTCCTTCTCTCTCTCTCTCTCTCTCTGCTCTTCTCTAACCCTTCTCGACCGCGTAGGCTTCGATTAGCGCGTGCTTAACGCAAATGCGCTCGTCCAGCCATGGACTGCTATGGAGAAAAATGCGCTGGACAAATGTTAAGTTTCTTTTTTTCTTAATTTTTCGTTATGCGGAAAAAGTATAGTGGTTTTCGTAGTTGTTGCTCGGCTTTGTTTATTGGGAAAAAATAGAATTTTGAGCATTAAAACTTTTTTTTGCTCCGTTGCACAACTAAAATGAAAAATTGTTAATGAAAAAAAAAAAAAAGGATTGTGGAAAAAGATCAGACAAAATCAAAAGCAAGGGAATCTCCAAAAATGGCGAGTTCAACGCTTCCGTCGTTTCCCACGCAGTATTATACATTTCTTCACTATCCTTTTTTTAATCCACTTTACTCCGTTAACTTACATGAAGGACTACAATAAAAACGATAAGATGTTTAGATATATCGACGATTACGAAAATTTTACAAATAAAAAAAAATAAATTTGTATTACACATAGATAATTAGAGTAACGAACGAAATCAAAAAGATTTAAGAATCGAACATCTTTCAAGCTTTTCACGAACATTAACTTGAGCCAAAAACAAAAACAAACAAACAATTTCCACTGTTTTCATCCCTTTTCTCCAAAAATGAACCCTCCTTCTCCCCTCTCTCTGTCTTCTCCCCCATTCCTAACGTCCGTTTCTAAGTTCAGCTCGCGGTGCAATTGCACTCGAGTGCGGTCGACTGCACGTTTGTACGCGCATAACACACAGCCGGGGCCACTAAGGCGGCCCAACCCTTGTGGACTTTTGTATCGATTACCCATCGGTGTTGGGCGAGGTTTCGCCCACCCTCCCCCTCCCCCGTTCGTTTCACTCTCAACGTCGTCGTCGTCGTCGTCGTCGTTGTCGTCGTTGTCGTCGTCGTCGTCGTCGTCGTCGTCGTCGTCGTCGTCGTCGTCATCGTCGTCGTCGTCATCGCCGTCGTCGTCGGCCCGACTGTAATTTTAGCGCAAATATTCTCACGTTAATTGGAGCGATCGGCCGATCGGTGATTATCACGTATCGCGTACGCTAAATAATTTCACGGTGTCGTCGTCGTTCGAGAAGACGACCTCTCATAGACCATCATACTAAGTCTTCGTTAACGTTTTCTTCTCTTTTGACTTAATTCGCCTTTTCGCCATCGTTCGTTCGTCCGCGCTCAAAACTTTAATCCTTTACGTTCAAAGCTTTTCTCGTTGCGTCTGGGTTCACATAATGCACATTATGTTCTTCTACAAACGATTTACGTTTTAATGATTTTCTACAAAAATTGCGTAAAGTCTTTGAGACAAAGTAGTTAGGTACTGGACGAAGGTATGGACGAAGGGATGATTAGATTTTTCTAGGGTTATCGAAGGTTTAGACATACTTACGCGAGAATGCTCATAAGTTCTATCATAGTTTCTTAGTTACATGTATAAGGGAAAATTTGCCAAAATCGTATCACTCTTAAGATAGATTTATTGTGTAATTTAGTATTAGAAATTATATATATATATATAAGAAATGAAAAAATATTATAGCTATTACAAAAATTGAGTATTTTTGATAGTAGGAATTTTACACATTTCATGTAATCTATTATTTGTATTTCGTGTGCTTGATCGTATTTTTTATTCCATACTAAGAATGTAATTTTTTTCTAATTATTCAATAATTTCATAAGTCAATGTACCTTTCTTATTTTTTTTTCCAATTCCTTATAATCACTCGCAATTTAATAATAAAAACAAAAATATTAATAAGCAATTCTCTTTGAATTCGAAATATTTGACCTCTCGATCTCGATGTTTTCGATTATAATATTTAAAAATCCACGACGTGCTACTCTCCGAAATTTAATACTTCGCCTACGCACGTATACTAACCGTCTTTTGGTTAGCACTCGTGGAAATTTCCAAGGAACACTTTCTTCCTTTCCTTTTCTTTTTTGCACACGACTTTCTTCTCTCTTCTTTACGCTCTTTGAATATCGAGTTCCGTCGCAACGACGATAAGAGCCGATAACACGAGCTCGCATGAAGAAATCCGATCTTATCGATGTAGCCAAATAGTAACCGCCTGTTGAACGACTTACTTTCGATATCGTCCGTTTCAACGAATTTCAGTAATTATTCTTCTTATTTTTTTGAACTAAATACTATATCTACTCATGTTCCATATCTCTTGCAAGTCGTACGAATCTCATGCCGAGTACTATAACGTTCCTCGTAATTCATGGTTTGTGAAATTCCATGGTATTCGGGACTAGACTCCGACAACGTAAATCGAGGAACACAAGCTCGACAGTCACGACACCCAATGGACCAACCAGTTTCACTTACCGGAAACACCCATGGAACATCGGCACCAGCCATGTTCACACTTCCGAGTAGATAAGAGAAATTTCAGAAATATCGAACGTATTCTGTGCTATACAGTTTCAAATAATCGATAAGTACATATATTTCGATATATCTAATAACTGTGATACTATATTAAAATACTTGATCTACTAATCAAATAAGTATAATTTTTAATTGTACCACAGTTCTCATCTTTTTTGTTAGTTTATAGCATTTATCAAATCTATCTTGTTTTATTATTCTATCTGAAACACAAAACTCGTTATATATTTATATATCTTTTTCTTTTTTTTTTTTTCTATAGGACATACTCGAAATATTATTGTCCAGCTGTCATGCAACAGGTGATGCTGTGAGCAAGAGAAGGAAGAAAGAGAAGATGAAGCTAGTCCATAGTTTGTTAGAAAGGAAACGTTTGTTAGTTCTTTCATAATTTGTTCAAATCAAACAAATAGAAAAAAGATTAATATTTAAATTACAAAAAAGAAATTAATAAAATCGGGACGACTTCAAATTCCATTGTGACGGTTATCTCTTGTGTTAGAATTTCCATGTTTGTATAAACGAGCAAACGAGTAGACTAATTCCACCGAGCATTATCCTCTAGTTCTCCCTCGTTTCGTCATTAAGGATAGGAGGAAAGCTTCGACATTAAGAGTTGCGCCTAATGACATGCAATGAGCATGGCGAGCAAAGTGCGATGCAAGTAACTGCATCGTATAGACGCATCCGTTGCCCCGGTAGGCCGACTTTGTAAGCCGATTATCCACCTAAATACGAAGCCAGAGCGATGCATGTGGCTTAAATTGATGTTGTTTCTGTCTCTCCTTAAGTTTTCTCCTTCTCTCTCTTTCCTATGTCTACTCAGTAACTCTTTTATTTATACCTTTCCAAAAACTCTATTTTGTCATTATTCTTACAGGATTTCTACGTAAAAATCTAATAAATAATTATTTTTTCATCCTTATTTAAATTTGTTTTTAAATCTGTTCCAAAAATCTCTGTCGGCTAACTATTCTTCTATTTCTATCTGAAAATTCCAATGCAAGACAAATACGAGAAAAATCATGTACGATCGTATTAATAGCTAGAGCGTTTGCGAGGATCAACAAAGCGTGGTGGAAAAATTAGGGAAATTGCTTTCGCTCGATATTTCATCGGACGAGGAAACAATATAAAAAGTGCGAGAGCGGGGAAAACAAAATATGACAATCGAATCCAACGATCAACGAGATAGAGGATGGAGAGAGAGAAAGAGAGGAAGAGAGAGAAAGATATAGAGGATTTTCCCTCGAAAAAATTGTTAACCGTCCCGATGCATGTCGGCCATATGTATTTCATTTAGAAGCGCGACTTTGATTGACAGCTTGCCCAAGGCACGGAGTTTTTTTTTTTAAGCGGATTTATTATCGTTTGACACTATGTCTTTCTCGTTAGTTTCTTTTTCCTTTCTCTCTTTCTTTTACTAAAAATCTGAAAATCTATTACAATACCGTACAAGAACGATCGATAATTTTATAATATTTTCTTTCTATCGATTTTTGATTGATCTAACAATTTCCTTTTTTGTTTATAAAATTTAACACGAGCCATAAATTTCATTAATATGTTATCGCCACCCGAAGAGATGCGTACTTAGAGAATTTTCCGAAAGAATTCAAAAATCGTGAAGAGCCTGAGCAAAGTGGAGCGAAAGAGAAGAAGAATAAGTAAACGAAGGACGACGAAAAAGAAGAAGAGAAACGAAGATGGCGTTAAGCTTCGAAGGCCACGACGAAAAGTTGGCGAAGCGTCGATTTATAGCTTCAACCTCTCGAGACTGTTCGCTCGAGATCGACGAAAAGACGAGCAAGGTCGACGAGCATTCCGACGAAAGAAAAAAATCTTAAAAAAAAAATGGACAAATAGAGATTTTATAATTTACATTTTTATACATCTATGTTTACTTTTTCACGAAGATAAAACTCAAGTCAACCGTCATCGATTTTTAAAAGTTATAAAAATTTCACGTTAAGATAACTTTCGATCTTTCAAAATAGATCAAACTAACGTGCAATATTATCTCTTTCTTGCTTCGGTTTATTAATTATTTACGAGCTCGTCATGTTTCTCGAGACAGAGACAGTACACAGTCTCATTTTGTTCTCGATCGATTTGCAAACTCTAGAATGTAACATATATTTTCATAAAGAATGTAACATATATATTTCATCGTTCTCTTTAATGTATAGTTAGAAAATAAAATTCATCGTTAAAATTTCAAATATTAAATAATGCAATTTTCAACATATTTTATGTGTCGATTATTAAATATAATTAAGAACATATATATAGATGTTAAATAATAAATACTGCTAGATCTGATAGATGAGATAAAACAAATGTAAGATTAAATTTATTATTTATATTTGAAATAAAGAAAATGTTGATATCACTTATAAACGGATTCGAACTAAACTATACAGTTCTCTTGGACAACATATTGGTTGAAATGTATTCCGAGGTATAACGTTGGACATTTACGCATTCTGATGGTGCTTCTTCGGTGTCGTAACTATGTCGTAATTACAGGTGCCGCATGTGTTTTTAGATAGCCAACGACGATTCTCGCCTGCACGCTGTTTATGATCCAGGAAAACACGCTTCTTCTTTTTTCTCTTATTCCATCTTTCCAAAAATAGGAGACTAAAGTAGGTCGGTGTTCTGACGATTGAAATTATGAAAATAAAACTGTTTCAACCCGGATGAACGATCCGTACCCTTCATCGTACGTTTTGATAATAAAGATAAGAACATCGTATAGACCGTCTTATATTCGCGATATAAATGTTTACCGAAGAGATATTTGCGAGTATTTAAATAATGTGAAACTTGTATGATCTTATAATATTTTATCTTTAAACTCAATTTTGATCGTTTCGTTTCTAAAACATAATTATTTCATTTTAAACTCGTACAGATTACAACGCAAAACATATGCAATTACCAACGTTACAATTAATTCTCTAACGAAAAAAAAAAAAAAAAGAAAAAGATACAAATAATCCGAAATGGGTTAACCCAAACGACGCTGTGTCCTCGCCCGCATAAAGTTTCTCATTTTTCCTTTCCTTTCTCGTCACCAACCAGCAACGTTCATCGCTTATTTCACGAGGAAATTTTGTGGAGAGAAAGCATTACTTCCTTCCAAAAGGTCCTCGCGGTATTACCATAGAAACCGTCCGTAAGGTCGTAAAAGGTTGCGGGCGAGCGGTATAAAGCGTTTAATACGCGACTCTTGAAATTCTATTTGCACCGACGACGATACCTACTTTCAACAGTGAAGTCCGAGCAGGTGGCGCCATTGCACGGCCGAAACGGGCCGCCTTTGTGAAACGCCTCGACCACGCGTGGACTCTAATCTTTTTTTTCCTTCTTTTTTTTTCCTCGTAAAAAAGGGACAGAGAAAAGCCTGTCGACAATTTCGTTATCTTTGCTCTCTGAAAGTTCACTTCAAAGTTACTTCAAAATCCTACCAAGATTATCACTCACCAGCTCCAATTTCATATCCATATTCTCTTAATAACAAATAATCAAACATTGTCTATGAGAATTGATACGTAAAGCGCAGATAATTAAGAGCAAGAAAAAAAGTAACGATTTGCGTAGGATCGATATCATGGTTGTGGTTTTAGTGTAACGTCGGCCGTTTAAGCTACGACTGACCTAGCCCAGTGCCAGACAGTCTCGGTTGAAGGGCCGTCCTCCTTATCTTTCGCAGACACCCGGTAGACTCTCGAAAGCTTATGTAGCATATGTGCTGTGTCGCGTACTGAAGGACGTTAAGCGTTTCCGCCCGGAGTTCCTTCGCGATCGATCGAAACGAACGTGTCGAGTGTCGTATGAACGCACTCTCGTGAGAAAGTAAGCGAGAAAGATGGATGGATGAAGAGAGAGGAAAAGAGAGAGAAGCAGACGAAGAGAGACCGATGGAGAGAGGAAGAGAGAGAGAGAGAGAGAGAGAGAGAGAGAGAGATGGAAAAGACCACCCAGACGCGAGAACGAAGCCAAGACTCTTACCCCAAATACGACTTTCAACCGGAAAGTTCGCCGAACCGATGACGCCGAGCGTGAAAAGAGACTCGTGAAATGATCGATAATATCGAACGACGGGTATATACACTGAAAATGAGTGCGGTCTATATGTGAGAGAAAACAAAGGTCAAATATTAGAATTAAGAAATGATACTGAATAACATTGGATAAGTTTAGATTGGATCAAACAGACTTAATCGTAGAAGCTATTACAAAAAAATTAAAAGAGAGAAGTGGAAAGAGAGGCTCTTGAAATGATCGATAATATCGAGTAGATATAAGTAAGAACAAATCTTGGGGTTTGAAAGCGATACTAAATCCTATTAGATTTAATTAAAAAAATCAACCCAGACAGAACCATGTTTAAGTTCCCATAAAAAAGAAAAATGTCTCGAGTCCATCGAGGTAGGCCATCAACGACGCCATCTTCTCTCCCTCTCTCTCTCTCTCTCTTTCTCTCTTCTTCTTCTTCTTCTTCTTCTTCGAAGGTGCTCCGTTTTCAGTCTGGTGTACTTCTTTCTTTCTTTCTTTCTTCTTCGAGATCTGGCCGCAGCGAACGCGTTACTTTAGGTCAGTGCCATCGTCCCCTCCTCGTTCAACCGACTACATCTCCCCTCTCTCCACTGTCCTCCTCGTCGCACCTGTGCGTACAGCGTTCAGGTGGAAAGAAGACGAGTCTCACAGCTAAAGGGCTCTCTTCTGTTGGAAAGAAGAAAAAGGGGGAGAGGTAACGAGTGGTTTAGGGAGGGGCAAGGAAACCAACGACGGTCCTTGGCCGGTCCTGGACTCTTCTTCTTCTTCTTCTTCTTCTTCTTCTTCCTCTTCTTTTTCTCGACTCTTGCACGACTTTTTGGGCCAAGCTGTCCCTCCCTCCTCCTCTTTCTCTTCTTCTTCTTCTTTTTCATCTCTCCAAAGAGAAAACTGCGTATCAGCTTCTCTCGCTGTATCCTTACAAACGTTATCCATCTGGCGCCCTCTTGTGCTACCTTTAGGACCAAAAGAAAAATCTTCTTCGCATGGCTGAACATGATTTGTCAGGAATTACCTATGGTTATTTGTGATTTCTTTTAGCTTTCTTCTTTGAAATTCTTTACAATTCGTTACTAAGTGCTATGGTACTCTTCGAGCTAGAATGAATAAATTATAATTCCGACTTATAACGTTAAGATTAATTCATAAATTTATATTTATATATAAACCAACGTAAAATCCATTGAAAATATTTCTGATATTTTGCTCATATCAAAGTGACAAACTAAAACAAAGATTAGAATATAACTGAAAAATTTACTTAAAACGAATTAAGAAACATATTGACCACGTCGATTACCGATATCAAACTAATACCTGTATATTTAAACTACACTGAACATATGTGCGAATAAAACCTCCACAAAGGAACTACCGACGATTGAAACTTTTTCGTTAACGAAAGCAACGACGTTATTATTGTTAGTAAAGCGATAAATGTTATTAGCGGTAGTAGTGGTAACGGTTGCAGTCGTAGAAGACGGTGGTGCATGGCGGTAGCAGCTGTCGTTACCCAGAAGCGAGCTTACTCGTGACTAATCCTGCATGCCGATTCACCGTAACCTGGCCTACGAAGCTGCCCCTATATAGGTGCGATTAACGCGTGTTGGGTTACCCTACCTTGTCATCCAGCTGCAAGGAAACCAAATCGATAGCACGCGTGCCGAGCAAAGCCGACCCACTAACGATCGCGATTTTATAAATTTTACGAGTATGTACAAGTAGTCGGAGATACTTATGATGATTGAAATTGAAAAGATCCTAATATTTATCTATTATACTGATCAAATTCTCAAACGTCTTTAATATAACACGTGTTACGTTCATTGAACGATTTTGCGAAACGTAAGCGCCTTGGAGCTGTCAAATCTTCAAATGTTTGTTATTGCCATCCGTTTCCTTGCCATTCGATCGAAAGATCTTGTAAACTTTGAAATCTAAACTGTCTCTAATCTTACTTGATCACAAAGTCGATCTAAACATTGTATTTCAAGGGGAATAGTTAATGTTTGAAACGAAACATTGAAACCTTGGCGATGGTTTATGAGTCTTTAGACTTTCACATGATATTATTATTTAGCAGGTGACAACGACAGCTGCTCTTCGTATGAAAATTCTTCTGCCTAGTATACAATTCGATGCACGGATAAATTGCACGAGTCTCTTTAATTCCAATTATATCTAACTATTTCTAAGCCTTTTATCAGTCTTATTATAATTAACTATTACATACAATAGAATTAATTGAATATGATAGATAATAAATATAATAAATAAATGTACGTATATGCATAAATTCGTATAAAAATGAACTCTTAGATCGTAAAAAAAATAGGTTCAAGATGAAAGAAAAAAAGAAGGAAAAAAGAAACGAAAAAGAAAAAAAGAACAACCTACTCGAATAATAATGAATGAATTCTTTGGTGGTAGATTATTAGTCGAGTAGGAGTAAATTCAACGAGGCACGAAGAGAACCGGAGTAGTAGTCGAGCGAAATTAAATAAGTCTTTCTTCTCCGTTACGAGCACGCGTCGGCTTTGCGTGATCCAGAAATTAGCGTACCGTACAATACACTACGACTTCATAAGCGTTTAGCGTATCCCGCACACGTTTCTGAAACCCACGCATTTTCCTCATTTTCCACCTTCCGTCCAGCGATGCGCAAATATTTTCTCCATTTCCTGACTTCTTTTGCTATCTTTTCAAATGATCTATGGATCCTCGATTCGTAATACGAGAATCTTTTCAACTTTTACTCCCTTCCAAGCGTTTTCTTTTATATTTTCCTTTCCAACCCCTAAATAAAATTGTCAATCCCAAGTCACTCATATTCTCTCTTTTTTTTTTATCTTTTCTCTACTTATATATAACTTTAATATCGTCATATACATAGATACTAACGTAACGAAATACTTTCATTGTATTCTTTTGGTACCCACGGGTACTCAGCAACGAGCATCGCGTCTCGATATTAAAGTCATATCAGCAGGGAAACGTCAGGCTAATATATCCATCCCCCGATGGAGCCGTTATACGACCAAGAGTTCAAGTGAGAGAAAGAAAGAGAAAGAGATAGAAAAGATATCTACAGAAAAAAAAAGGAGAAAAAAGTAACCTTTTTCGAAGCGATTCGAAGCTGAGGGAAGAAATTAAACGCGACGAAAAGGCGAAACTCTGCGCCAACTTTTTTTTACTCCCTCTTTTCTCTCCCAACTCTCTCTCTCTCTCTCTCTCTCTCTCTCTCTCTTTTCCTCTCTTACTCTTTCGCTACTTTTTATCCCTTGAAAGGGCACCAACCGTGCTGCGGGCGGGCGCTCGTAATTGTGTACTTTGTGCTCTTCGATCAACGTTCCGCAACGAGTTATCATACGCTGGAAAAACGTGGATCGATAACGGCCGCGTTTTATGTGTGAGAGAAACCTCTCTCCTACGCCTCTCTCTCTTTCTCTCTCTCTCGCTCGCTCGCTTTTTCTCTCTCTTTCTCTCTTATGTTAAACGTGTCCAGTTGCGTCTCACGCGTTGTCGATGATCGGTAAACGAGAGAATGTCTTGCGATTTTTTCTAACCTACTCAACGCATGCTTCCAACGATTAATCGATGTTGTTATAATATATCGCGTGCAACGACGACGTTAGCAACAACGAAGTGAAAAAAGAATATCTACGTCGATACAAAAAAATGAGGACTTTCCAGTCAGTTTCGTCGTTAAAATGCAGACGACCTATATATAGGATATATATAATATAAATATATATATATATATATATAAAATGGATATGTAGAGAGGATGGAAAAACGAATAAATATGTCAATGCACGAATTTATACTAATTTTGTTTAAATATCCTTTCTTTTTCATGTTTAAAAAGAACGATTTTATTTGAAGTTAATATTATAATTATATTATACTATACGTCACTTTTATCGTTCAAACGAGTCAAAGATATACATATCTTAATATGACTACCATAACTAAAGAATATTTTAATGAAGCTAAGGAAATAGAAAAATGAAATGTAATTCACAAAAGAAATTAGTATCATACATATTTAACTAATAGATATTAATAATTTACGAATAAAAAGAAAAAGAAACAAGTATAAGTACAAACAAGTGAAAAAGGAGATGTAAAACATAGCAATGGCGAGTTCGATTAGGATACTACTCGAAAATGTCACGAGTAAAAATTCCGTTAGATTTCTGAAGAGTGTTTGAGTTTCCCTCTCTGAAGATTATATAGTATATACCCTTTTTTCCCTATGTTTTATCGATCCGCGTTAAAAAAGACTTTTCCTTCCGCATACGTCGTTTCGTCCCAATGGCAGACAAAACCGCCGTGGCATTGTTCGATTCTCTCTCTTTCTCTCTTTCTCTTTACTGCAAGAGAGCCCCTCTCTTTAATTTTCATGTCGGATTTCGAGGGCGAATGACCGAGTCGGCCATGCGGCCATTCACGCACGCACCCTCGCGAGTTCTGTGTATCGCTACTTGAAAAAATCTCCCACTCTCTCTCTCTTTTTTTAACTCCCCTCGATCGTTTTTTCAATCGAAAGGAAACAACCGTTGTAAACGATGCACGAGCTCGATCGATCTCGATCGGCCGAAATACCGAATATCACTGCTTCGAAAATACCACTCATTTTACATATCGTTTTGGAAAGTCCTCGATGAAAAAATAGCTTATGTTCTGTTTAGAGGAAATTTTGAAAGACTTTCTTCAAAGTGTTGAGCAATTTTCTTGAGATAAAACGAGATGAAGGGATCCAAAAATTATTGTATCGATTCATAAATGTCGTTTTATATCTTTTATCTTTTTAATATTTTCTAATCAAAAAAATTTCTTTTTTGACCATTCTTGTATAATTATTGGATTAATTTATAAATATGTATCGTTAGATTTTCATTTTTTGTAACAATTTCTAACCAGAATTTCCATAGTTTTACCATTTTGTATAATTATTAATAAAACGACATTTATGTATGACAAACCATTACGAATATAAATACCTAAGTAAAAATTCCCGTATAATTTGACCAATTTACATAGTCATTGAATAAAGGAAGACTTATTTCTAAACGAAGTAATATTTTGTAATTTTTCTAAAGTCGAGACAGAGACTTCTCCCTTTCTCGAACCTTTCTCGAAGGGCTGTGCGTTTCGACGAGCCGAGAGTTTCCAGGACCTACCCCAAAAAACTCCGTTAGGCCTCTCGACAGAGGCGGACAAAGTCGCGTCGCATGGACAAAATATTTTCAGGCGCATGCTCGATCCTAACCTTCCTCACTAAGCACGCGGTTGCGTTCGGATTGCGTGCCACCACGGCGAAGCTATTGTCCCAAAGCTCCATGTACAGTCCAAGACAAAATTACACGCTTCTCTGCTCTCAACCCTTTTCCTACGAAACCTTCCACTTGTTTTTTCTTTTTTCTTCTTTTTTTTAAGGGTGTAAGCTTTCCTGCTATTCCAATTTTACTTAGGCGACTCGTCTACATCTATACGTGTTTTTCTCTAAGTAATTCATTATTTGTAGGTTCGTTCTTATTTATTTTTCTTGCTTCCCATTGATTATACAAGCGACCATCCTTTTGAACAACAATAATAAGATTGCCTTCGTTCAAAAATTTATTTACAATTATTATCAATTAATAACCGCTGATAGATACGATAATTACGCAAGCAGACAAATTTTATATTTCTTTAATGATTCACTAATTAATTAAAATTGTCTTAAAAATCACTTTTACTTATTATTTTACTTATTAACTACCAATGAAAACTAAAAATACTTTTCAAATAAAATAACTACACAAGGAACAATTTTATGCTTCATTATTCATGATACGTTTATAAATCGATAATCGTTTGAAAAGTTACTTTTAATGTACTCGATTTGTATATTCCGTTCGAAGCGAATTAAAAGATACATAAAAGTACCCACATGAATGACTCTCGAAATCCATGAGAGTACTTTTTTCATACACGAAACACCAAACATAAAAGAAGATCCCTATTTCAATATGCAATGATTTCAAATTTTAAATGAAAACAAAAAATGAGGGAATATATAAAATCTACCTTATTACGATGAGCATGCTATAATAAAAACAAAAGAGAATAAAAAAAAGAGAAAAAATGGAATGGCAAGAATGCAAGCTCTTCATTTTCAATGAAAAATCGAGTGTTGGTTCATGGAATACATATAATTAATATTAAATGAGACATCTTTTTGCAACGACCAAAGGAACCATCGTTAGCTATGTGTACCACCTTTCGCATTTGACTTTTTTCTTCCGCAAAGTTTCGTCACTAAGCCTCGCCGAATCCGATTAACTTTGCTCGCCATGGAAGAAGCCAAGAGCTTATTAACACCCGAGACGAGGTCGAGCCTGAAACGCCGATTTAAAAATAACGAGTAAGACGACTGAATTCATTTCGAAGTAGCCAAAGGTTTGCAATATTTGAAGTTCATGTAGTATTTTTTATTTTATATTTCATTAGATTTACCAAAAAATTCTATTCACTCTCAATGCATCTTCAGTTCTATAACATATTGAACTTTCATTTACGAGAATAAATCTAATTAAATATAATTAAATCATATAATAAAATGATTTCTCTAAAAAACTGAAAACATGTAGTAATCTTCGGACGTGATTGACGAGGAGATATTAAAATTATTTCTGAGAAATATCAAATACAAAGATTTCATATACATTTACATGAAATTTTTTATGAATTTAAATGTAATTTTAAAGTTAAACTATTTCCTATCGATATGTATTTTATTAACTGAAAATGAAATGTTATATGTTAGAGATGCAAAGAATTCAACAAATAAAATCTTTTAAATAAAACATATAAAACTTTACAATGAACTTAATTAAATTCTAATTTCATTATTAATCATAAATAAATCCATGAGTTTAAAATAGTCCATAAATAAATTCACACATATTCCGTAAATATAAGAAGCTCGTTCCTTTAGTACTTTTCTTTAACCCAAACAATTTCCATGGCCATTGTAAAATTGAATGCTTTTGATATAGTCGAGGGCATTTTATTCGCCGCCTGCACTTTTAGCCCGTACGCATGTACGCAAGGTCATTGACGCGGTACACTTTTATCGTTAAGTATGGTCGGCGATGAGTGGTTTGCACGCGGTTGAATCTCATTCCTTCTTTAGTTTTTTTTTTATTTTTTGTTATTTTTTATTTTTTTCATTCCTCCAGTTCACCGTATAACTCGCGTCGGAATTGAAACGCTTCGTACGCGAGAATGCTATAATAACATTAGAAAAAAAGAAAAAAAATGGTCTTCCTATGCAATTGAAATAGAATTTTTTTTTCGATAGAAATTCTTATTGATAATAACGAAACTTCCTCTCCTAATGTATCATTTAAAATATTGCAAACATAGAATATATGTATTCATATATACATATATAAAATATATATACGTATATATGGAAAGTGAATAAAAATACTTTTTACATAGATACTTTGAGGAAAATTTGAAAAAAAAACAACGAAAATCAGGTCGCTATTTAGACATTTGTGTTTAAAGAACGGACGTGTTCTAGATTCGCTAGAGTACCTATCCGTTCGTGCCGTTACACTGACTTTTACATTACGAAAATACGATTAAAGCCAGAACGTACATTTTAATAATTTAACGGAAGCGGCATCGACCTCTTACTTTTCGAGCGAGTCGAATAAACCTTGATATATAACACGAACGCATCCGTGTGTAACTGCCAAATAGAGCAAGTGTGTATATACATACATACATACATACATATATATATATATATACACATACACACACACACATATATATATATATAGTAATACGAATCATTAATGGCAACGCCACCGACTTTACACTGCTTTATCTCGAAAGTAATATTACGTGCCTTGAACTACTTGTATTTTCAGTACATCCATTCAGACATTTTAACCCACTTTCCGCTTATTCAAGCAACGTCTCCGATCTTCCACGTGTGCGTTGTGTCATCGTACTCGTCTGTGTTCGTTCGATCGAAGGAAAAGATTCTTCTTCTTCTCCTTTTCCTTCTTCTTCTTCTTCTTCTTCTTCATTCGATAAAGAAAAAAAAATTTGCAATGAAATAAAGTAAATAAACATTAATTTCCTCTGGGAACTTCGTTAATGTCGAGATAAATAAGAAATTATTACGTTGATTTTTAGTGATATTTCAAGTATACATAATTTCTAATACTCTTCTTTTTTTTATCTCTCTATCTTTCAATGAGACAAAATTTTATTAGACTATTAGAATAAAATAAGAAAAGTATAAATTGTTTTCTTTCGTAGTTTGAAAGAACAGACTATACCAAATGAAAAGCGAATGACTCTGACCAATCGGGAAGCCAACTGAGTTCGGAAGAAGACGAGGCTGGTGGTTCACTCATATTCGGTGAGTGACCTGTAACCACGTTTCAACGACTAGCAACGCCAAACATTTATATGCCTACTGCACGACCTGAAAATATCGTTTGCGATGTGGGCGCGGGCCCTGACCCTCCTCAACGACCGCATTCATCCTCCTTTTAGCATTCGTCGTCGTACTTGTCATCTTCACAATATTTCGTATCATACAAATATTTTTTGTCGCTATTCTAATATCGTTACTTGTTTTCTGTGCTATTTCAATATCGTCTATTACATTATGTATGTACCTAATTATTTGGTTGCTCGATAAATACATCACTTTTTAATAATGTCTTTTTCATTTTCCCAAAACAATACTATAACATATTGTTATCTTATTCAAGTATAAAATATTAATAAATTTAAACTTAATTATTGTTCAATTCAAAAATTCGTTACTATTCGTAGATATTCACTTATCGTTGATCTTTTATTTTTCTTTATTCTGACCGTAACAGTCGTCAACGAAATTAACTTTTGGTATCTTAGAGAAAATGATGTAGTAGGAGGAGAAACAATATGATGACAGTGGTAAAGAAAAAGAGAGAGAGAAAGAGAGAGAGGGGGGGAAACGAAGGAGGAACAGATGACCTCGATCAGTAAAGTCAGTGATTTGACAAGATCACTGTAATGTCGTTCACGTTAAAATAAGATATTTGCCTTATTTCCAAGACGGCTGTACATACACATGCACATGTATATATATATGTATATATGTATGTATATGACTAAGAAGAAAGAGAAAGAAAATGTACTGGCGTATACTCTTGAATATATATATATATTCGTACACATGTGCTCGCCTACGTCGAGTTATGCAGCCTACAAATTTTCCGGTCTGTTTGATGAATCTCAAAGATTTAACCGGTGGCAGCACTTGCTGCAAAAAGTTCGCTGCGCAATACGTGAAAAATTGTTTGATCTTACTGTGCTATCTAAAATTTTCGTAAAGAAAAAGAAAAATAATTTGATAAATTCGAACGAGTCATTTAGCTTAAAAGAAGAATTCTCTTATCGATTATTTTATTACAATTTATTTTAGCTTAATATATACTCTGAATGCCGTGAAGATTACCTAACTTTTTCTAAACATTCTTAAAGGTTTCTTTTGTAACATTTAAAAGACCAAAAATATACTTTATATTAATTATACGTATAAAATCTAATATAAATTCTTATAAATCGATATATCTATGTTCACAATCATAAATGTTCATGTTTTTTATCTAATTGTATAATTTACCTTAATTTATTATCTCTCTTTTATCTCTAATTTACTTTTCATGTGAATTTTGTATCTACAAAAAGTTGTGAAAAGATTAGATCTTAGTATGGTTAGATCAAGTATTAAATATTAGAAAGATATGAAAGGATATGAGTAGATCGATTTATGAAAAATCAGTCCAATACTGAACGAGAAAAAGAGAGAAAAAGAGACATACCTCAGTGCTATTTTCCACGTATTTTAATCGTCTACCGAAACGTGTAGACTTCTGGTTGCCGACAAGTTGTTGCCTGTTACACTGATTGAGAGATACTATTGAGATAAAGGTCCATCGTGTATCGATTGAGTAGTGAGCATTGTTTTGGTTTCTCGTATGACTTTGTCCTTTTACATTGTTCCTTAGTCACGTATTAAGGTCATAGTAGATTGAAGGTTAAATCAGATCGAAATTTAACAATATGTTTTGACCTTGTTGTTGTATTTTTTCTCTTTTCTTTTTCTCGATATCCTCTTTCAATAGAATATTTCAAGAGTAACTTTTTCTATATGAAGATTCGATCTTCGGAAGTTTTTGACTAAAGATTGTTTACGTAATTTGCACGAGCATGACTTACATTAATGAATATAAGTAATATATATATATACATATATATATATACATATATATATGTATGTATGTATGTATGTAAAAAAATAAAGAACAAAATATAGACTGCATGAGATCTATTGTCAATTTCGGTCCGATAAATCTTATAAAGTTTTAGTTTTAATTTCTTTTATGTTTCTATATATCGATTATCTTATTTTAATTTTATAGAGAACACGTTGAGAATTAAAGTAATTTTGCATAAATCGATATATTCACGTAACTTTTTGTAGAATCTTGTAAAAACATACAAGATAATTCACTGTCATACTTTTAACATTAAATCCTTATTCTTATTTAACGTATTAATTATATTTATTATAAATATATATGAATATAAATTCTACAGAAATATAATAAAAATCAATCTCAAAGTTACTACGTTTCACTTACTACATTTTAACAGTGTAACGAAATCCTTTTAAATCTAATTCGTAATCGCACAAGTCAATCGAAACGCTTACCAAAATTCGCTTACTCTCAAACTATACTCTCTCTCGCTCTCCCATCTATCTCCCTCCCTCTCTCTCTCTCTCTCTCTCTCTCTCTCTCTTTCTATCCCCGAATTTAATCCAATTAGAACACATGAATTGCAATAGTACTTGGGGAAACAGAGATGACAATTCTCGATGATACCCGGTATTAACTGTCGAGAGAACGTCAAATTTACAATCCGCCCGAGCAGTTCGTTACGCGACGATTAGAATCATGAAATCCGCTTAGAAGATCTCTACCGATCGAGAACGTAACTAATGGTTCCATTTACATAGCTCATTCAAATAGTCCAAATATCTAGTATTAAAAAGTATACCAAATTTAATCATCTATAATGTCATATAACTTTTAAATTAAACACATACATGTTCGAGCCATTTTTTTAAATAGTATTATTTAAACTATATTTTATGAGTCCATCTTTCTTTACTTCGAGATATTTAATCTTGTTGCATCGAGCATATTTAAAAAACATTTATAATCATTAATAAGTCTATTCATTATTTTCTTTATTGTTATTTGTTGCGTTTAGTATTTCGCGTTTATTGTTAATGTTTTTCACGTACTTTTCTCGTAGATAAAAATACAAAAAAGAAATTAGATTACGGAGGATTAATCTTAGAAAGAAAAGAAGGAAGAAACGAGAAGAAGAGGGTGGGGAAAGAAACGAAATTTCACACTTTTGGCAAGCGATATAAGAAACGATGAAGAATGTGAAATGTAGTTGGAATGGAATACGTTTAGTAGCCCCGTCTTTTGAAAATGAGGATCCTGAAGGATTTAAGAGGGGCTGAGAACGTTCCTCAAAGGATCTCTTTTCTACGATGGCGTCGATCCAATCGGAGTAGGTACTTCTCTCGAAGACGCAAAAACCGCATCGTTGGAAGCAGCAATTAGCTGCTCGCCTGGGCAATATACGACGTGCTTACCTTTCAGAAGAGCAATAATGAAAACGTCGTCGACTGCCGACGGTGCTCGACGAGTGGTGGTACAGCCTCGATTTCGTCGACCATTTTCGAACAATACAAGATATCGCAGGAAGGTGTCGAAGTATGTACGATTCCGTTAACGTTCCTACTTGTCGTCGTCCTCGCCTCGTCTACGTAGTTTAAAAACTGAAAGACAAGAAGAGAGAGGAAGAGAGAGAGAGAGAGAGAGAGAGAGAGAGAGAGAGAGAGAGAGAGAGAGAGGAGAGGGTATACGTAGGCGGAATAAATACGTTGATCAGAAGGATCGAACGACCTCCCTCCGAGAACCGTTTTGTTTTGCGACTCGAGTAACCGCGTTTCGCATTTCCTGAGTTTCCGGGGAGTCCTTCTGGATCTGCTTCCTCTCCAGGGTGCTGCTCCCCTATTTACCGTTTTCTCTTATAAGGCTAGAAAAACTCGATTGTCGGACTCGACGAACAGCAACCGATAAAAGGATATATCGTATTATCGATTCCACGAACTAGATATCGAAATAGTCCTCTTCGAAAAGGTCACTGAGAAATTCGATACTATTTTATAATTCCAAATGTCCAAATACTAAGTTCGTGGAAAAGTTCTATTTATTTTTTAAATGCATTTTTATTAAAGTAACATCGTTGAGATATTTTATTGACAATATCATCTCGTTTTGATAGAAAATATATGTTTGATAAAATGGCTCGTCCTTGAAAATTACAAACTCATTCAGTAAAGAGAACTTATCGATAAAGCTAATATTTCTAATTCCTCGCTTTTACTCGACATTTTTAGAAATTCAGGTTACGCTAAATTATCGCTCGTCAACGTGCGGTTCCGTGTTTCGGTCTGATTCGACGGTTAGTCGCGTGTACCACGCACGAGATCCTAGAACACGCACCGTAGAAAAAAACTCTTCTATGATCGCGATACAGGATACTACGCTGTTTAATTTTAGACCGTTAAAACGTATTTCACGCGATCGATACGTCATCCGCAAAAGAGGTAGCTACTAACAGAACGCACGCGTATCGTTCATTGTCTGTTATTAACATGTTCAGCGCCATGGTGGGGAGTTCACCGATGACCGGTATTCAATTTTACAGAATTCTTTACAAATATTTTTTTAGTATATTCAGAAACAGAAAGTATCTTATGCAATCGTTATAGTCAGAAAACACTGCAACTCGCCGCAACTTTTAACGAAATAGCAGGATCTCGTTTCTATTAAAATTTCCCAAAACAGTTTTACCAAACGAAACGTTTCTGACAAGGATAAAGTCTAATTAAAATAAAAGTATTAATTTAAAAGTAATAAAGAATAAATTCTCCTATGAATAAAATTATTTCAAGAGTCAACGTGTGTTTAAACTCGCCAGGATCGACCAATGTAAAAAGTATCCATTAGAAATTTTTCAGTCCGAATGAAAAAGAATTGTCCACTAGCAAGGAAAACTCTTTCTTGCTTTCCCCTCGCCTCTCAACCTAACGACGATGTCTTCGAAAAAGGGGCGCGATCGATCGCCCGTTTAAATTTTCATTTTCACCCCCTCCAACAAGCAAACAGCCCTTCTTTCCTATTTTACCCTCATCCCCGACGGACACGAGTATCGACCCCTACCGTAATTAGTATATTTACAGCAGGGCGAGGCGCCGCGGTTCGAATACGACTGTGTACGTGAGGTTTCCTCTTTATATGCTCCTTTTCTTCGTGTCTTTCGATTGTCTTTCAATATCCTAGACATACCGTAGACGTTCAATTATTAGCTATAAACTCGATAAACTGGCTAAAGACCTCCCTTTTTCGCTAACTTTTCCCTATTTACTATCTTCTAACTATTTATATAAATATAATTTGTTTCTTTAAGAATCCCATTTAAATTTCATTGACATAAGCATAGCTTTCGATCTTAGCCTTCGAAGGACGTTTCCTAATGCTAATCTAACTAGTATGGCAGAAACGAAAGATCGACAATGTCATCGCATCGAAGTTTCCTTCGAAGTGGATTCGCGTTATAAATTGCGGAAACGCGTGTGTCCGCGAGAAAGAGAGCGGCCTCGCGAAAGGAGAATTTCGCACGTTCGAAGCATCAGAATTTAATTACGGAAATGGAAGCAGCTTGTAACTGTCGCTTATATCGTGCTAGCTCTGTCAGAAAAGAGAGCCTTGCATTCTCTCCCTCTTTTTTTTTTATCTTCCAAACACGACACGCTTATATTCTCTCTGTCTTTTTCCATTTTAAACTAATCATCGAGGTTTCGATATCGCTGTCAAATTCAATGAGTTTTTCCATGGAAAGTAGTTTGATGAAGTCTATAAAAAAGAAAAGATTAAAATGAAGAAAGTAAACATTTGTGTAAAAAACAAATTTTTTATCTTTTTCTCTAGCGCCCTAACCGAAAAGCTCCAAGAAGCATATTCTAATCATCACTAATTGTTCTAATTTTTAAATTCTTATTAATAATTGATACAATTTCCTTGAAATAAAATTCAAACTTAATCGACCATATGGTCGATATGTTATAAAGCTTCATCAAAATAATACTAAATAATCGACTCTTTTCTAAATAAAAATATATACATCCAGCATACAAGTATAACACGAAACATCGATCAATAAGATCAAATTACTTTAGTCGATCTCGATCTCGATTTCAGGATAGCCACCAAATATAAAACACGAGGACGTAAACTCTATGTTCTTTCGGCCTCACGCATAGCACAAGCTCATAATCGGATTTAAAGTTGGCGCGACACGTGCGTTCATAAAACAATAGAGAACGAGAGGGAAGAGAGAAAGAGAGGATATAGTAAATCAACACACCCGTTGCATCGAACGGTTTCACTCAATTTGCTTTGCTATCGCTTAGAAACGACGACGTAGATTTCAATTAGAATTATTTAATCTCCGAAAGCTATGTGTAAATCTAATAAGATCGAGAAAAAAAACAATGTTACAAAACTTCAACAATTCGAAAAAAAATCATAGGAATAATTAGTCGAATTAATAAGAACGTACTTTTGAAGAACTACTCAAATCCAATCTATACTTACGAGATAATAACATTATGATAGACAATACTTTTCCTGTCAAGAGTAGAAAACACTTTGGGAACAAAAAACAAAAAGAAAAGTAAGTTCGTTCCCTGAGAGAAAAGTACAAAAAGTAACCGATCGAAAATCCGTAACACTTGTACCGATCAGAACTCGAGAGTCTTATTGCATGGGCAGAAAAGCATAAAGTTCGTAGAGCGATCGTAACGAAACCGAATTGGAATTTTCCGATGAGTTATGCCGCGCTTTTTCATCGAGTTGGGGTTACCATGAATGCACCCTCTTCTCATGCTCCGATGTATTCATAGGATCATAGAGGTATGGACGTGATTCTCTCTCTCTCTCTCTCTCTCTCTCTCTCTCTCTCTCTCTCTCTCTCTCTCTCTCTCTCTCAACGTTTAACCATCGCACTCGCGGGTCCTTCGCTCTCACGCTGTATTCGTCTCTGTAACAGAGACAAGCAGAGAGAACGTACGCGAGCGATCAAATAAAAGCCCGTGTTTTTTCCCCGATATTGAACCCTAAGCTAAGCCTAACCTGCCCCAACCTCCACCTACCGCAACGTGGCCTGCCGTACGACTAAGGGGAGTGATGGAAGAGGGTGTAGGGGTGGCAGGTAGGGGGAAGCCACCCCAACTGCGGTCGTTGACCCCACGCATCCCCCCCTACCAGTTCTACCCACCAGTCCAGCCCGAACCCACCCCTGAGGGCCGACGACACTGGTGCCGTCTCACGGAAAAGTATTGCACTCGCATCGCAACCCCTTTTCAGAACTCTCTCTCGCTCTCTCTCTCTCTCTCCCTCCCTCCCTCCCTCCCTCTCTCTCTTTCTCTCTCTCTCGAGCTTACTCGCTCACACATATACATACATATACATGCATATACTTGTGCCGAGGCCGTTCGTCTTTTTGCCGAGGTACCGAGGGGTACCTTCGCGATAACGACTGCTGCTCCGAAAGCATTGGGGGTGGAGAAAGAATTTCAGGTGCTCCCGAATACCGTTGCGATTTGTCGTTCGTCGATCAACCGAGTCCGATTACTCCTACCTCCTCCTTTTTCCTTTTGAATCCCGAACGCTTTTCGAACGTAACGTACCACCATCTAGTAAGGTATTTCTTTGATACATCGAGAAAAGCAAAGAGATCGATATTCTCTACGATTTTTACGTGCTTGACAATTTTTTGCAAAAAATCGGCCAGTGCTCTAGGAATAACGATCTTTCCAAGGAAACAACAATGTCGTTTCATAAGTGCGCTGGTCTCAGTTCGATGCAAGATTTTAAAAGAACTCCAAATGTCTGCCCTTTTCAAAGCTCTATACGCAAATCCTTACAACTCGCACACCGGTAGACGAGCGTCGGAGTCTCTCACGGAAAAGTATTGCACACTCCTGGCAACCCTTTTCAGGGTTCCCTTTAGCATTCTCTCTCCCCACCGTCCAGGCCCTCTCTGCCTTTCTCTTTTCCCTCTCATTGTCTTTCTCTTATGTTTGTCTCTCTCTCTCTCTCTCTCTCTCTTCCCTCTCTCTCTCCCTCTTTTCCTTTCTCTTCTTAACTCAGTGCAGCTATTTTTGAAGACAATTTTAGGTATTATAAATGAACGTTTAAAATGTAATGCAGATCTATAGATCGATCTTAGTGTCATCTTAAGCGAATGCAAGTATTTGCATTTACGATAAAAATGTGATACTGTAGATCCAAAGATAAATCTCTCTTCCTTTTAAATGAGTTTCTCTCTCTCTCTCTCTCTCTCTCTCTCTCTCTCTCTCTCTCTCTCTCTCTCTCTCTCTCTCTCTCTCTCTCTCTCTCTCTCTCTCTCTCGTCTTACCTCAAACCCAATACAAAAGATTAATTCTTTTTAACCCATTTTAGACTCTCTGCAGAAATGATAAAAATTTCTTATTATAGTTTCTATCTTTGCCTGAATTTGTGTAAGATCTCTTTAAACGAGTGATAAAAAAAATAATACTAGAAATCGAATATAAATATTTTATCCATATAGAAAGGTCACGCTAGGAGGTCATAGCGTAATCCCATTTTCTCAAGTCGAGCGAGAATAAAAGAGTGTCTTTGACGATACACAAGGGATCGGCAATATCGCGCGAGAAAAAATCTTAGAAAAGGTTTTATTACCTAGAGCAATGGTCGATTTGTTATCCAGCCGCGCGGATGCGTGTGTGCACCTTTACTTCCGGGTTAGGGTTCTACAGGGTGTTGCTCAACGACCTGTATCGGCACACCTTTTTTTCTCTTCGGCATTGAGCGACGGAACACGCTCGTTCTTTTTCTTCTTCGACAATCAAGAACTCGCTGTTAGTGTCCACGTTGGGACCGCACAGTTCTATATAACAACAAACTTATACGTTTCAAGAGAAACTATGAAAAAATAAAAAAAATAAAAGATTCAAGCATTTATTTCAGTAATATTGCAAATAATAATGAGTAAAATAAGTTTACATATATAACAGGGCTATAATTTTATAAGCATTTATTTTAAATATTAAGTATTATTAAAAAAATATATATTATTATAGTATTATATATTACTAGCATTATTATATTAAGTATTGAATATTATTTACTAGTATTGATAAATCAAACTTAACTTCTATAATATCAGGTAGTACTTTTTAAAAATATCAATAACATCTTTTCTAATTTCATTCTCATTGTAGAAACATTATATAGTTAATTCGTAAACAAATGTGGTATAATTACTATGAAATTGTGGTTATCATCGAACACGAATGTCGCGAAAATTTCTCTAGGATTCGCGTTAAGTTAATTGGTGTTAAACTCGTAGCACCATTTGTAACTGGAACCACATTTCGCTATAGTTTCGACGCCAACATCAGCAGTTGTCTCTCGCACATACTCCTGACTTTAACGGTATACACACTGTAAATGTTACCAAAGTACACGTTGCGTATCGGGTAGACGTCGTTATAATTTCGAGACAAGGGTATTTTGCTAATGCTTATTCGCATATCGAAGTATTTTCACATACATACATACGTAGCAATCAAATATATATATATATAAATATATATATATATAATACACACACACACTTCTTTTAAAATTAATTAGTATCTTTGTAATATCTTTCTTTTTCTCTTTTAGAAATCACTTGTTCATTCTTACTATACTTATTACATATGTATTTATATGTATATACAAAATGAACGCGAGAGAACGATCGTTTCCGTGATATATTTTATCTCTCTGTTTCCTGACGCTTTTCAAACCATGAACAAAATAACGTTTTGTGCTTCACATAAAATCGTATAACCGAGTGGATACTGCTTTTTCCCGTTACGTAATATCGCAATTCGCGTTACGTTGAATTCCGCACAAAGCGGCCAAATTAATTATCGAAACTTTTATTATGGACTACGCGTCTGGTCTCGTAAATAAATTCCACGCGGTACGACTAAATTCGTTTCATTGAAACTTTTATCATACGATAATGCGAGCATCGATCATTTCGGGGGAATAATAAAATGTTCAATTCAAAAGATCGAAGAAAACGAATGTACTTTTTTTTTTCGTAATTAAATCATTTTTTTATTTCTTTTATCTGCTTTTAATTTCTTTTAAAATCGTGCAAATTCACGTGCAAGTTCGTGTAACAATTAGATATCACGAAAGGAAAAGAAACAATGTAAGCGTCATTTTTAAAATATTAAAGTAACCTTTTTTTTACTTTTCTATCTCTTTTCATTTCGTGTCGTCGAACATGTGCAAGTTCGTGTAAAAGTTAGGTAGTATGATGGAAAGAGTGAGAGGGGAAAGAGAGAACGAGAAAGAGAGAGAGGGAAAGAGAGAGACGACCCACCCTAAATTTGCGTGTCTCGACCGGTGCATGCCGCTCCCCTGAAAGTTTTAACCCTCCGAGGATAGCCCGTACTGACCTACCCCTACTACGTGATTTATGTACGAACGCCACGTAGACGTAGGGGCGACGAGACCCCTCTTCTCTTCTTAGCCCTTTCGAGACACCGAGCACACGAACACTTATCCCGAAGAGAGGGCTTCAAAATTTCTCCCACGATTATACGTCGTCGCCATCGTCGTCGTCGTCGTCGTTCTCCTCCTCCTTCTCCTCCTCCTCATCCTCCTCCTCATCCTCCTTCCTTCACCTCCTCTTCGTCATCGCGTGCTAACCCGAAAATTCTTATTTTCAAAAATATTACTTTCCCTTGGATATATCATTTACTTAGGAAATATTTATTAACGTCCTAGTATGACAACCTTAATTACTTCCATCTGCTGTTCGTCTTTTGAAAAATTCATTAGAATTTCTAAACTTTTTTTTTTGTTATTGGCTACCTTCAACCCCTACTATTTCCTACCTAAATTTAATTGTTGATTATATATATATATATATATCGCATTCGATTTAGTGTAATACAATAAATTTTTAAATTATCGATTTCAAGAGAAAAACAGAGAAGAAAAGGAAAAAAACATGAAATAGTTTACCATCAGAGTAAAATTCGGAATATTTTGGATCAGAGAATTGCAAAAACTACAGAAGGAAAAAAAAGGATAAAGTTGAATCGAAAATTGTCGACGAGCTCATTACTCGCGAACCGTTTAAGATCGCATCTTTGAAGTCGTGCGCGCTCTCATAACGAAACTCGGCCGGTGAGGCAGAAAGGGCAGGACGCATTTTCCAAGCGTTTTACGCTGGGCCGCAATTAAATTTTCATCTGCTGAGTACCACGAGTATCTGTTTATCGTGCTATAAGAAAGACAAAGAAAATGTTAAAAAATCTGAAAAATCTGCCAAGTGTATTAACTTATCAATTAAATATCAATGATTAGTCTATTGGGTTATTACAATATCTTTGAATTATTAAATAATTATAAATTAAGAACGATTTTGCATCTGAACTCTTCCTTTATGAATTAACCTAATAATAGAAGGCAAAATAAAGAGATAGATGCGTGTATGTATAGGTGAGATTATAGAAAAACCCAAGAAGAAAATGTAGTTTCCACGAAGTTCGGTCGTTGGTAGGACTAATTTATATCCAATTTCTTTTCGTGGAAGGCACATTTGTGGTGGATGAACGATAACACTAAGGCAGTAGTAGTACCGCACACTAGTTTAAAAGGAATCTGTGAAAACACGATAACTTTCTTGGAAGAGGATCGATGCAACTTCTTTGTGTCATTTCAGGATACAAGAAGAGATTGTCATTATCGAACAGTATATATTCCTTTTTTCTTTTTCTTAACAGAAAAAAGAAACGTATTTTTCGATTATTACAAGAAACGTTTGAAAAATCTCGAGATAAACATATCGATCTTTTGTATTCGATTTCCAAGTAAAATCGAGACTCGCATAGTAGCTTAAGAAGGACTTGTTGCTTTCTAAACACGAGGAATCATTGCAGGGTTCAATGGACGTACTTGCAACTATCAAAATCTACTATCTTATAACTCGATTGTATCTTTTCTTTATCGATCATAAATTTTGTGAAATGAAAAAAAAATAACAATATGTCGATATAAAATCATCATACTTTTCCAAAGAATTCCATTGGTTTCTTTTAGAATATATACATAGAAGAAGAGATCCATAGGACTTTATAGAATAAGACGCAAAGATAAATGAAGCAGAAACTGACCGTACACCCTCTGCCCTCTCACCCTCCCTCCCACCGTTGCTAGGACCACGAACTCGCAAAGTATGGTAGCGAGTAAGTATATTGATGTAAGTGTGCGGTTATAATAGTATTGGTATCGGCCTCTCCTCGAGAAGAATTCATCCCTTAAGAAAATACAAGCAATAACCTCCGGATCCTCATTGGAAGCAGGAAGGTGTAAGAGAGAGAGAGAAAGAGGAGATGAAGAAGGGGAGGGGTGAGAGAGAGAGAGAGAGAGAGAGAAAGAGAGAAAGAGAGAGGAAGGAGAGGGATGGCTCGAAAGACGTTGCGTAGAGAAGGAGGCGTCCGAGGGGCGGCGTAGGAGAACTACGCCGTTAGAGGTGGAGGAAAAGGTGAAGGTGGAGAACTCGGAGGGGGTAGTGTGGGTTAAAGGTAGCGGGCCAGAGCCTCACTTTATTTTTATGCAGTTATTGATCTCCGTAGAAGCCGACACCCGGCGTACCCACTCACCTCTCCCTCCCCCTTGGCCACCCCCTTACCTCCTTCTCATCGCTGCTTACTCTCCCTCTCTCTCTCTCTCTCTCTTATTCCTCCTTCGTCTCACCTCCCACGCAGCCTTGCGCCTCCGAACACCCCCTCGTGCGGTGGTGCGGCGACGGCGGCGACGGGTAACTAGCTTATCAAAAAATGGGCGTTGCCGCGTCTCACTGTCTCCTTCTCTCTCTCTCTCTACCTCCCTCCCTCCCTCTGCCTCTCTCTCTCTCTCTCCCCCTCTATTTTCCTCTCTTTTCAACCTATATCCCCTTTCTCTTTCTTTCTCCCTCTCTCTCTCTCTCTCTATCTCTTTCTTTCTCTCTCTCTCTCTCTCTCTCTCTCTCTTGCGCACATATACACATAGAGAGCCGGTGCGCTACATCTCTCCGTCTGATGCATCTGTCTCTCTACACAGCGTCTTCCATTGTGGCCCGCACACCTGCCTCGTCGCGGGGTGGCCCTCATTGGCGAATCGACGCCGGTGGATAGACGAGGCTCGTCGAAGGGGCTGCTGGGCCGAGGCTGCGCTCCCGTCGTGTTACCTACGCGAGAGATGCTTCGGGGGTAGCTCGTCCGATGGTAGAGAGAAAGAGGGTGAGACAACGAAATAAGATATCGGAGAGTGAGTGAGTGAGAGAGAGATAAAGGTGGGGACGAGACGATGGTACTATCCCATCCTGCCCAGCCGAACCACCACCATCACCATCACCACCACCCCGCATCCCCATTTTCTTCCAGGGTGTGTCCCATGCTTCTTCGATTTAGGGTAGGTTCGGGGCCAACCGAACGTCCATATTTCTCCCTCTTCCTCTTTCCTTCTTTTTCCTTCATATATTTACTTTCTTTCTTTCGCTCTCTCTCTCTCTCTCTCTCTCTCTCTCTCTCTCTCTCTCTCTCTCTCTCTCTCTCTCTCTCCCTTACTTTCGGAAAGCTCTTAAGCCTTCTTTCCTTTTCTTTCTTTCTCGACTATATATCTCCATCTCTTTTCTTCCTTCTTCGTCTCCCTCGACACGAACAACCTCGACAACCAACCCCTCACTCTCTTCACCCCTTTACCACCCTTATATTCCTCACCCTCTCCTGGCCACGCGGGACTACGCAACTGTATGCGTGCGTAGCTGCGTATACATGTGTGTATATCTATATGTGAGAGAACCGATCGATGCTATATACCCTTCTCCTCTCTCTCATCCTTCTCTACCTCTATCTCCAATCCACCCCCTCTTGGTCCTTAATTACGCGCGATAGGGACGCTATGTTCTTTTCTTTTCTTTCTTATCGTTTCAACGCGACGCCCTCTACTAAATAACAATAAAAAATAACTTTTCAAATATCCAAATTTAAAACTTTTCTCTTAACCCTTCCACGATCCATAAATCAGATCAAAATTTAAATTCCCGAATGGGTTATTATAAAATTGTAACAAGAATCAGCAATAGCCCGATCAAAAAGTTTCCGATTAAATTAATTGCATTTGCTTTTTCCAATAATTTTCAATAATCGCGAGGTATTATTATATATTTTTTTCCCTGCTTTTTTTTTCTCTCTCATTCCACGTCGCAATAGATTTCGGAATTTGTATGATGAAAAATATGGATAATCCATTTCGCTAATTATAACGATTAAACGCATTATTACAGATAATAAAGCCGATATTGTTATATTCGATCGATAACACACGTATTATCCCATTCGATAGTTTAGATTTTCTTTTGATCATTTTTTGCAAGAAAAATAGAATTTAACATTAGATTCCAGATTTATAGATCTTTTTCTCGCACTCGTAATTATATTATATATTTTGGATATATCGATTAAACGTTAATAATGAAATTTGATTCTATGAGAAGATAGAAGAAGTTGCTCGTTGTCTCGAGAGAAAAAGAGGGATGGGAGGGAGCGGGAGGAATCGTAGATGGTCGAAAATGGGTCGGTGTCGTACTGGCTGCATAGCAACAGGCATCTGTTGCAATAGAAGACGCGATAGATGCGGTAACATCGACGACTTATATATCCGGGCTCACCACTACATAAACTTCGTATATGTGTGTACTTACGTTTACTTTCGTCTATGTATAAATATGTGTGTGTGCGTGTCTGTGTATATATGTTATGTTTCTAGCAGACATTCACTAGCTGGACAATGAAGTGAAATAACCAAACTTAAACCTTTCTATTATTTCTTTGCTTATAAACTTTTTTCAAAATCATTTATAAATTAATTATTTAAATATATTTATATAACATTATATATATATATTAGTTATAATAAATAAAAATGGAAAAATGTAGATATTTAGTTCCCATCATAAAGTTGATAGTTTTCACTAAAATTTTAGTACTATATATTTTGATATTTACCTTTATATATTATTACAATGAGAGACATTTTCTTTAACATATAAAGAGATTATATATAAAGGAAATTAGGATGATAAATTCTATAGATAGATAAAGAATTAATATTTGATAAAAAAAAAATTAATGTATTGCTTGACAGAACATATGTACATTAGCATTATGCACACGTACACACGCGTATGTATGTACTAGCGCGATATACCGCAGCGTTATCATAACCTAGTGACGCCAAATATTGATTTTGACACGTGCACGTGACGAGAGACTGAACGCTCGTTTATATATACATATGCGTGTGTGTATGTATATATATATGTATATATTACACACACACACACCGATAATATATAGTTGGCGAATTCCTCCGATGTATATTGGATTCACTCACACGCTCAAAAGCTTATTACTCAGCCCGTCGAATTTGAATTAGGAAATACGAATCGAAAGTTCAAACTTTTTCGAATTAAATTTCGCGCCAGGAAGAAAGTATCACGTGTGTAGACAATTTAAAAGAACGCACTAATGTTAATGGCTTATCTGTATAAACTGAAATAAAATGATTTTACTTATTACGAAAAAAATTGATAAAAACAATTGTTATGAATTTATATTTGATATGAATTAAATAAATTCATAATGATATTAATCTCGTGGTAACAAATCAAACGAATATGTCGATTTTATGAGATATTAAAAATTTATATATAGATTTATTTAGGTGCAGATATATAGATTTATATATAGATTTATATATATAGAAAGATTAGGATTTACTTATCGACGTGTTTTCACGATCGGTTTAGTACGAGTGCATGAAGCATTGTGTAAAAGGAGGTCATGGTACAACCAAATAATAATAATAATATCGAACCTATAAGACCATCGTCCCCATCGCAAGGAACAGCTTGAAATTCCGCCATGACATGTTATTGCATACTAGAGACATCTCATGTAAGATACATGTACTACCATGTTTATATCATCCTGCATTCAATACAATCAATATTACATATTGTTTAGATACATTTAATCTGCATTATTTATATTGGAAATTATGTTACCTAACTATTTCTTAATAAAATATAGATGAAAGATGTTCTTAATAATTTCTTTGCGAAATAATTTGAACTTATCACATGGTAAAACATGGAATCTAAAAAATAAATATATTATTTACAAGAATTTTACACGACAAAATGCAATTTGGAAAAAAATAATTTGGCAAACCACAGTTTTGCAATATGATGCAAATTTGAAATATAATTGTTACAAATAAAATTTTATTATATTACTACATTAATTTGAATAAATTATGATAAAAATTCACATAAGCAAGAAAATATTTCTAAACGATCATATAACTTATACTAACTTATGCTTTTAAAATTCAAACAAATCGTTCCAAAGATTTCGATAATATTTCACAGATGTCCGATTTTGCACAGATGGCATTGCAGTATACTATGTCCAATCGTAGTCATATTAAGGCTATTCACCAACCTTGCCATAATAGTGGTTTACGCCAACAATAAGAATAGGCATAATTCTTAACCGATTTTGATGAACAAGGTCTCATTTTAAAGATAAAGGTATAATGTAGGACATCGCTTTTTTGAATTTTCGAAAAAGAAATACTTTCTTTGAAAAAAATCGTGTTAAAATATAATAATATTTCGAAAACAGTTTATGCATAATAATAAAGCTTCTTCAAAAATACCAGAAAGCTATATCCTCGCTCAAACCATCACCTTTAAAACTAAATGCTGTTCATTAAAATCGGTCAAAAATTATGCTCATACTCGCTGTTGGCACAAAAACAGTTTTTGCCGTTATTCGTGAAAAAAGTTTTCTATAGTAGCGCCTCTTCAACTTCGTGGCAAAACGGAAGAAGCTTATACTACATCTACTGATTTTTATCTAAAAGTTACAATGACGTGTCTTTCGTTTTCGAGAAGTAAACGATGGTTTCCTTGCATGCATGAACAAACTAATGATTAGATTTTCTGATCCATTAAAAATCCAAAGAAACGAATTTCGCAATGTTCACAAAGAGAACAAAAAGTAACTCATTCAGACATTTTAATAAGCTCTTCTAAGATGATTTCATGATACTAATGACCGTCAACCACGCAAAGTCGACCAAAATATTAAATATTTGATTGATTTTCAAATTACTGCAATAATCATCCTTTGTACTTAGACAAGTAAACAACTAAACTTCCTGGGGCTTCCTTTAAGTATCAAGGAAGAATTAAAGCAAGAACAATTCGATGTAATATAATTTTATACAATTTATACAACTTACTTTATTCTAGGCATAAAGTTGCAAAGAGCGATCGTCCACCACAAATGACGAATAAAACAAAAACACTTCATTGACAATAAAAATTACTGCATTAGTCTTTCTTTGTACTCTGTCGAGAGAAGCTCTTACAGGACACACTCTGTACCAATAACGACGACTTCATATCAAGTACTATATACAATCAAACTTCACTTCAATACTCTAAACAATCTATTTTAATTTAGAGACAAATTGTTAAGAGGGAATACTCTTTCACTCATGACGACAATAAAATCAGACTTTGACAGTTACTGGTTCAGTCTTGTTTTGAATTCCTACAAGTACAAATCGCAGTTACCGCAGTACACCTTCTCCGCAAGTAATAACAAAGAGTTAATGCAAGTACATAATTACATCACTCATTCTATCAATATTTTATACGATCTATTTTATTCTACAATGAAATGGTATCGTAGGGATACTTTTCCATTCGTGACGACAATAACATCGGACTTTGACAGTTACTGGCTCAGAATTGTTTTCAATTTTTACGAGTGCACATCCTAGTTCTTTTAGTACACATTCTACACAAGTAATAGAGAAGAATTAATGTAAGAACATAATTATATCACTCATTCTTTCAATATTCTATGCGAAGTATTTTGTTCCAGAATTACATCGAGAAGTGGGGATACTTTCCCACCCCTGATGACAACAACGTCTGAACTTTGACCGACTTTGACAGTTACTGGCTCAGTCTTGCTTTGAAATTCGACGAGCGCACATCATAGTTCTTGTAGTAAACATTCTACACAAGTAATAAAGAAGAGTTAAGTATGAACATAATTATATCACTTATTCTTTCAATA
>NC_057702.1:138565-146191 GCF_014466175.1 Vespula pensylvanica | reverse complement strand
AAATCTAGACTAAATCTCCGTTTTTTCTTACCTTATTCCGATCAATTTCTTCTTTCTTGCAGCTTCTTCTTCTTTCAAAGCCATTGGAACTTCTGCCTACCAACGAGTACATAATAAGTACTTTCGAATAGAAATTATTTAATACTTAATATTTATAGAACAATCTATAGACAAATATAATTAAATATCTTTTCGAACATTTACAAGAGATATTAATCATAGAAAAGATAAATTCATCGATTACTCGATTTATTACTTAGTCATTTCTTGACTCCCAAAGTAAGAGAGAGAAAAAACATAGGTCGGTACATTACGCGGGAATCTACGCATTTGGCGAGAATTTTATATAACTTAAAAGAAAATAGTAAGACGTTTGATAACCATTCTCAATGATTTTTTTGCGATTGAATATTATATTCTATGCTATTTTTCAATAAAATGTTAAGAAAAATTAATATATTTATTAGTGCGTAATATTTCTAAAATGACGCTGATGCATGTACCGCTTCTAGCTTCACTAACTATTTCACGGTGTAGATGACGCCATTGCTGCTTCAGTTCGTACCAAGCAAATCCGTCGCCCCGTTGCTCTCGTTAATCACAGGTAATTAGCAGATTTTTTCTGTCGTACGAGTGATTATTATACACCGATCGATAGTTAAGCGCACGATTTTGAAGAGGCCGCGTTCGCGAGTCGGTATATTATGGTTTAAAAAATATTCGCGAAAATAAAATCGGCCTTTCATTGATCCCTCGAGGAGCTATTGCGTCTACTTTTTTTCAATTTTCTAGCTAGATTTTCACAATATCAATACTTCTTCCGCTTTTTAACAATGCTCTGATCAATAATTTTTCGTTTAGAATTACGATTAACCGATATTTTGTTTCATATTCGATTTTCATATATATTCATGCAAACGTACACACACATGTATGGATTTTTTTACGCATTATATATACACATACACTCTTTTATCTTCTTTTTTCACGCACGCACTCGCACACACACACTTTTAATTTTAATCCTGTATTAATATGAGATCTCATATTTTTCAGATTTTCAAGAATTTCACGAGATAGGACAGCAGAGCATCGAATTAGAATTAGTGTTAAAGCATCATTCTTTGTAGTCCGGAATAAAGAGGATGTTCGGCGTTTGAAGAAACAATGACTACTACCGGTAAGCCGCTTCTTTCTTTATGTATTTCCTGAGTTGTAAAGGATGAGAGAACAACATAGTCCATGATTGTATATAATGCGATCGAATGTCATGTGTGATTTTTACAAATGTTCGGTGCGTTATGCCGAGCTCGACGTTCGTTGCATGTATGGATTGGACTGTGTGTGTAAAAATATCTGTATTTTTTCTCTCTATTCTTTGTCCTCTGCTTTCGCTTCAAATACAATTACTTTCTAAAAAATGAGTTATGCATTTCAATGATGAGTTCTCTATGTATTTATTTAATTATGTATCATTTCTTTATCATTTTTTTGCGATAATCGCGCTTTCTCGATATATACGATTATTATTGACACATGATACACTACTTCGATCGTATTTATTCGATATGTATAAATAAAAATTCGAAGAGCTATTATCTTTTTCATATACCTACAAGTACATATCACTCGTATATATTAGATATATATAAACGTAAATACATCAAATCATCGAATTATTTCGATTTAATTGTCCATTATTTCGCGCGTAATATACAAACATAGAGATAATATAAGTACCTATGATACAAGTGCGTATTTATTTAATGTTTCTATATCGTTAAAAAATATGATTATTTCATTAGAAAATTATTGTTCATGTCTAAAATTCGAATTAATTACATTTGTCATCCATATCGTATTATTTATGACTAATATTATATTTTTTATTATTTTGAATTGAAACATCTAATATTTTATTTAACCTGCGTTGTATTTGTGATGACGTCATAGGGTCTACTTTCCTTTCTTGTCAGAAGTCTCGTCGCCACCTTGGACGCAGTGACAAGTGTACACGGTGTTTCGTTGCTCCGCATAATTACAGGTAATTGATACATTTTTTCTAACGTATATCCTCTTCCTATATATCAATGGTTAGCCAAATACATGATTTTCATGAGGGCGCGTTCGCAAGTCTGGACATCATCGCGTTTAAAAGATATTTATGAAAATAAATTCAGCCTCTCGTAGATCTCCCGGGGAGCTTTTGCATCGCCCATTTTCTTCAATTTATCTGTTTTATTTTCACAATATTGATACTTCTCTCGCTTTTTAATGATTCCCTGATCAATAATTTTACATTAATAGTTTTGATCGATTCATATTTTGTATTAAATTTTATTTTCATATACGATCGTATATATTTACACATACAGCACAGAGGTTACTATCATATATATATATATATATATATATATATATATATATATATATATACATACATATGTATACATATGTATACACATGTACGTGTACAGTCATATGTACAAATAGAATAAGATTATATAAATATATATATATATATATATATATATATATATATATATAGTATACAATCATTATGTATATTATATATATACATATATAGGTACACTATATATATAAGTATACACACACACACACACATCATCTCCGGATATTCCCTATACGTATTTTGTACATACTTTTAATCTTGTGCTATGCTAATATGATTTTACATTTCTCAGATTCCTAAGAATTTCACAAGAAACAATATAGAACGTCCAGTATTTACCAGTATATACCAGTTTGTATATCTTCTTGATGCGTACAAGTAAGTTTACCTCATTTTAATACATATAGTGAGGCTTAATGGAGAGAGATAGGTAATATAGATATTAGATTGTATATTTTCATAAAATTTTCCGACTAATATTGAAACAAAAACAGTCGAGCGTCGAACTTTCTCAAGACCAGAAGAGAGATCTTTATTACTATATATAAAATTTGGATGAGTACAGACAAAAGTACTGATTAATTTCGTTTTAATAATGCATTTTATTACACAACTTTTTTATTCTAACTTTGTAACGATTATTTTAATATTACAGAAATTTTATTCTTTCATAGGATGGTAAAGGAATTTGTATACTTTTTAGATTATTTGTCATTGAATTTACTCCTGCAGCTATTATTTTATTTTAAATTATACGAAACAAGCAATATCTAGTAAATGGCTGTATTTAGTGAATACTAGTATCTAGCAATATCTCGTAAATACTTTGTTACATTTTAAAAATACTTAGTTTTTAATAATTTAAATTTTCATAATATATTACATTCTATGTATAAAATATTCATTATGATTTTTAGATAATATATTTTCTAATGTGTTACCTTCAGAGATGATTTACAGCAAAATTTTTTTTCTTTTTTGTTGTATAATCTATTATATGTTTCAGCTTTTTAATTCTTATAAAGTATTAGAGTCAGTGTTGGTAGATATTCTTCATCATCTTAGGGCAGGATGCTTATCATGCAAAGAATCAACGAAGACTCTAGTTAGTAAATTTCTTTTTTAAACATTTCGTTAATAATGCTAAAAATCTTTTATTATATTAACGATACTAATAACTTTTTTTCCCCTTATTTCAGATCATCATTACAATCCTGTCATTGTTTTTGAAAGAATAAAATAAAGTAGAGTTATTGCTTTTGAAAAAAATAAAATAGTCGTTGAAAAAAAACAAAGAGAATTGTAGCATCACAAGAGTAGAACATAGAATAAGTTACTCAAGTTTTAGATTAGGATTTTCAATAATTAATATATTAATTCTCGTTTCTCTTTCTGTGCTTTCTCAATTTTTTGTTTTAGGATGGTTTCAGAGTTGTTTTATCGATTTTCTTCCATGTTTTAGAATGAGGAATGGTTTTAGTTCTTTGATATTAACCATAGTTATCGAATGTGTTTCATAGTTGTGGTTAGGTTAAGAAAAGAAGAGGCTATATATGCTGAAGAGGCAAGGTACCAAAAATTGTTGCTCAAGAAGGCAACTGTTAGACTATTAAGTTATTTTCGAAGGTTCGACAGAAATCTTCGAAAATGGCTCTTAGTTATATTTTAATTTTACCATGTCGTTACTCAAAATGCTCTTATATAGTAGTAATGTAGATTTGATAAACTGAAACGGTACTGAAAAAGAAATATTAGTGAAAATGAAAGTAGTTTTTTTGCATTATTTCTCTACAGATCTCCCTTTTCTATCCTAATTATGTGATTATAGAATATTTGCGACGCATTTCGATGATTTCTGTACTCAAATATCGTATTTATAAAAATGTAATATTTTCGATTATTAGATAGAGAAATTGCGTTTATTTCGGACGACATTAATCAAGGTGGCGTGAAGTACGCGCAGGATGACGTATCAGGATGAAGTCGAGATCGAAGTCAATGCTGTCGAGTCATGACAGAAGCTGCGTCATTCTTCTCTTAATTACGAGTAATTAGTATTTATTTTTTAAGATACATTATCTTCCAGTATATCACTCGATTTCTAAAAGTGTGTTTTTTATGGTCTATTGTTCGTAAATCCTGACAATGGTACTGAAAAAGAAATATTAGTGAAAAAAAAGGTAACTGTATATCGCGTCTTTTCTTTTTTCGTATTTTTTGGCATTATTTCTCTATATATTTTACTTTTCTCTCCTAATTATGGGATTATAGAATATTTGTGATGTATTTCGACGGTTCGTATAATTTTATATCGTATTTATAAAAATTTTATATTTTTGTTTATTAGATTGAAAAATTGTTCATTAATTGACTAATGACGTATCTGCGCATGCGCGGAGCGTTTGTGTAATCATCTTGTCGGTGAATATAACGCCATTTTGTGTTCGGTGGTTGACAGCTACACACGGAAGCCGTATCGTCCTCATTGATTTCAGGTAATTAATATATTTTCTACTGTACACTGTCTTTCTATGTATCAATCGATTGCCAAAAACGCGATTTCCACGGGTGAATGTTCGCAAGTCGGGGTATTTTCGCGTTTAAAAGATATTCGCGAAAATAAAATCTGCGTCTTGGATGCTATTGCGTCATACTTTTATTTTTTAATTTTCTGGCTTTATTTCCACGACATCGATATTTCTCTTACTTTTTAATGGTGCTTTTAATAATAATTTATCATTAATTGGTCATCATTAATCGTATTTCCTATTATATTCGATTTTCACACACACACACACACACACACACGACGCTTGGGATTTTCCCGTAGTATATATATATATATATATATATATATATATATATATATAATACACACGTAATAAATATTTTCTCTACTAATTCATCTTTCGTTTTTCAGGTTTTCAAGAATTCTACGTACCGATGGAGACGAAACATCCCGGCTTTCTTTTTCTACGTATCTTTGTCCTTCGTCCTGTGTATAGGCTGTCTTTCTCCTTTAAAGATACAAAGCAAGTTTAATAGAGAGAGATAGGTAGCACTCGGTAAACTAACAATCGGAGATCGGCGTATTTCAAAGAAATCTCTTGATCGAGCGCGTGACGAAAACAATGAACGTTCGAGCTCGTCCAAGATGATACAGTATAGTACGCGTTAGTCTTACAGAATTTTTCGGCATGTACAGAATGTACACAAAAGGAAACGTGGATTAATTTCTTCCTTGCATTTATTTCATTTTAGAATATTTTAATTCTAATTTTGTTTGCATTTATTTGATATCATAGGAAGAAAGTATAGATCATTGCACAAGAAAGTATACAAATTTGTATAGTTTATAATTCAGTTGATTGGTGCAGTTATTGTTTTATTTGGAAAATTTATAACCTTTTTTGATGACATACGTAGTAATTCTTACATGAATAAAATTATCTCGAAAAGGTTTATTTAATATGAATTAAATTAACATTGAATTAAATTTAAGACATCAATTACTTATTAATATTTTTCAATAATATACTTTTTAATATACCATCTTGCCATCAATGATTCACAGGACATATGTTTTATAAATGTATTTTTTATATATGAAAAAAGAAAAATCTATCACTGTATGTTTCAACTTTGCAGATTTTAGAAATTATTTGTGACCCTTTGCAAAGCGATCTCAGTGCTTGCTTGTACTATTCTAATTTACTTTTTATAGCTAAATAAGCTAATTAAATATAATTAGATTAAATAGAAATTTGTGAATTAGAGTTATACTTGCATCATTCTTTATTTTTCTCCAGCAGAACGCTTAATGTTTCCTCCATAAATTTCCAAATTTTTTAACATAACCACATTAATAATCTTAATTTCTTTCTAGCTCAAATAAAAGAAGAATCATTCTCTTCTTCATTACCGGGCAGGATGCTCATCATACAAAGAACCAGCAAACATTCAGATAAGTAAATGTTACTTTATATATTTCCAATAAATTTAATAAAGTTTTAATATGACAATGATACTAATAAATTGGGTTTTTGTTTCTTTTTCAGTTCAAATAAAAAAAGAATCATCTTTTTCGTCATCCTGGGGCAGGATGTCCATCCTGGGGCAGGATGTCCATCCTGCAAGCATCAACGAAGATTTTAAGTAAGTAAAGTTTTATATTAAACATTTCTTTAATAATTTGAATGATTTTTTATTATAACAATGAAATTAATAATTTTGTTTTTGTTATTTTCAGAAAATTATTGCAACTGTGTGCGAAGCAATGAATAAATTGAGTGTTGTATCGTTAAACTACAAACCAAGAAATCGCGAAATAGAAGCAGTGCTTGCTCGTTTGTTTAAATTATACCACGTTTCACGATTTAAATTAATTTTAAGTGTTTTTGTGTCGACTGCGTGCAATGCAGTCGATTATAGAGTCAGTGTTTGCTCGTACAAAGTGATTTTAACAGTCATGTAGACTGTACTTATAAAAGATAGTAGAGTTTCGCGAAGTAAATTCAGTGACCGTTCGTTAATAAATATCTATCGCGAATTAGAGTCAGTGCATCACTGAAGAGGATCTCGACCAACTTCGGTGTCTACCTACCTCATTTTCAACCAGCTACATATCATTCAATCTCAATGTCAACCTAAATCGTGGAGGAGTGTTTTGGAACCACCGTAGAACTTCTTAAGTAGTAAGTGAACAAATTTTAAGTCGCTGCAGTGCTCAATCATGTCGAGGACGAAAGGTCTGAATCGGCACGAGTTACTGGTTGTAATTTTTTAAATAAATTATTGACGAGCATGACCGCGATTTTTTCTTTTGGATTTACTCGCGAGTGGTATATTTTTAATCGCCTATGTGTTTTCATTGTTTATATTTATTTTATTAGTTTAGGATAGGGTCTTCTTGTTTCATAGATTGGATTAATTAATAGTGCAATTAATAAGCACTTTTGCTCGTGTTTGCCCGCGATATTAGTAATGAAATCGGATATTAATTTATCCGATTTCGTCAAAAAAGCATGTAATATGATCTACGTTATATGCATTGCTTCGTATTTAGTCTATTTAATCGCGATTTACCTCGATGTATCGATGTAGATGTATTAAAAAACAAACAAGAAGACAAGCGAGACGGATAGATTCTGGAAAACGAGTGGTAGATCATGATTTAACTTTTTAATTAGAACAGCCATTTGTTAGAAGGAAAC
>NC_057702.1:84135-138465 GCF_014466175.1 Vespula pensylvanica | reverse complement strand
ATCAAAGAACTAAAACCGTTCCCCATTCTAAAGCATGGAGGAAAATCGATAAATCTAACACAACTCTAAAACCGTCGTAGAACAAAAAATTGAGAAAGCACGGGAAGAAAAAGGAGAATTAATATATTAATTGTTGCCCCGTTTTCGTACTTTGGTTTTTCTCTTCTTTTCTTTTCCATCTCTTTCATACGTGCAGGTGTTTCATTCCATTCTACAGACTTTCCTTTCTCTCCTTCTTCTCTAGAACTCTTTCCGAGTTCTATCGTTTTAACATGCGCGCGCGTTCCGGCTTCCTTTTCTTCTCCTTCTCTTCTTCTCCTTTTCTTCACGATTTTCGATATATCGGCACAGGTCGGTCGGCACGATCGGCTGCGCATTCCAATCTTTTTCCAATTTTGTCAAGGTATACAAAAATATTGTAGATAGGGATTTAAGTACGTCAGTATTTTGATATAAGTTTCGACCGCGAGGTAGCGCTCAAAAGTGATACTAGCGCCAGTGAAATCGAACGCAATGAAACGATCAAAAGGTGCTATCTTGTTTTATCTCTTTTGTGATGTTTTCTATGCCTAAATATGGCCGATGTGAGAGTTGAAACGGAAGAAATTTGAGGTTAAACGGAAAAAGAGAGAGGGAGAGAAATAGAGACAGGAGCACGTTCGAACGTTCGATAACAACGGTTAAATATTTGTATCGAGATAACTCGAATGTAATCAGAGAAAATAAAAATTTCTCGTTCGTCTTAAAGTACGTTTGCTGTAGTTTTCTTAATTGCAAAGTTTATTAAGAAAACTATAAAAGAGTAGTTTACAAAAGTGAGCCTGCAGATATCTGTGTCATTAAATTTTTAACTATAATGACAAGCAAGTCCAAGGTCTTAACTACTTTCGTCCGCAATTATTCGATGCCAAAACATTGGCGTTCGGACGCAGTAAGATATGAAAAAGTCACGTATTTTCCAAGGTATGGAAACGATGAACGTGTAATCTTCGTGGAACTTGATTCGGTATCGTTGATTTCAGATCTCCAAATCATAAAGATCCTCCGATCGTACCATCCAAGCTTTTAATGGTTACGTTAGTAAAACCTTTTGCCGGCAATCCTTATTGGGATAAAAATATACTTAAGCAATTGGGTATTGCCGAGAGAGTAAGAAATTTTTATAAAACATTTTAAAATAACTTTTATAAGCTTGTCCCATATTATCCTAATCTACTTATACGTCTCTGTATATAGGGAAGGGACCCTGTGGTAGTTAAAAATATTCCAGAGGTATGCGCAATGTTGTGGAAAGTAAAACATCTTGTTAAGATTATTCCTGTTAAACTGCCGGACAAACTACCTAATCCGGACGACTTTGGTGGAAGTTATCTGCATCCGAACGGTACCTTCTACGTCGTTCCCAAAATAGATCCATTGCGCGTAGAGAGCACAGAAAAATTCGAAAATAATCCAAAAAAATTAGAAAGTTTGAAAATAAGAGAAAAGTTAAGATTACAGTGGTTAAACGGTACCTTACCTTAATATAAAAAGAGAAATAGAGAAATTTGTATCTTCTGTTAAAAGGTAATATAAAAGTAGTCGCTGAACAAATAATATATCATTTATTCGTGTACCATTCATGGTTAGTGCAACCATAACTTACAATTTATATTCTACCAACCGTAATGTTAAAATCTCGTCAAATTTCCAGTTGTTCCGTAAACGGTACGTTAGGACCCAATAAAGATAAAGGATGCGTGCCGCTTTAGATCAGTCGTGCGGTCCTATACTGCGATGTTACGTACGTTAAAATGAATTATGGAAAAGGAAGAAAGAACGAAACTGATATTAAGAAAATCTAGATCTATCGAAAATCTATCGAAAATATGTCTAATAAGACTCGATTACTGGTGCCTTACGTCGAAAGAGAATAAAAGTAATTTGCTAGGCCGTAATCGCATTTTTCGGAAAACTTTTATATACTTGCGCGCATAATAAGCGTACTAAACGTACTGATAATGCCAGAACACGAGATCTTTCTTCCTTGCAATTTCAATTTGTATTTGTCCGATCGTGAATTGTGCGCAAGTAGCCTTTGAAATTTATCATTTTATCTGAAATGCTAACGAGTATCTATACTGAAATCGCAAACTCGATATCCTATTTGTAGACTAAGCTCTATGAAAACAACTCCTGGATATATCAAGTAGATTTGAAAAAATTCTAACAACATGATCATTTTGGAAGTCCTAGTAATGGAGAAAGAGAGAGATAGATAGATAGATAGAGAGAGAGAGAGAGAGAGAGAGAGAGAGAAACGACAATCTCTCGTTGTCCTATTTGAAATTTAAGTCGAACTCGATCGCCTACGACTCCGAAGCTTCCAGAATCGTCTATCTCTGGACGTATGATGAATGCAGATTGTATTATGCGCGTTCGTAGTTTTCTCGGGCATATACATCTTTAACAATCTCGCTGTTCGTTCTTCGTGCGACTTATCATACGCTTTGCCGCTAAGGAAGCTCAGTAATTTCAAACTACGTCTCTTTATTCTCAAACGATTTAAAAAATTAGTTTCCGACGTCTCGATAGAATTACTGCCGTTGTTCCGAGCATAGGATTCTTCTCCGAGCTTGTTGCCAGATTTTCTTAACACAAATTCTAATTGTTTTCTACGATCGTGCTGCGCATCCAATTTCCTGTACCTACGTCTGTCGGTCGGTTCAACCGCACCGATCGCAATCGCGGCGTATGCTTCCTTTTGCAATATCTCGAAACTTATTTTTTCCGCATTTCTGTTATTGGATTCCTCGGCTCTTCGCGCGACCAATTCCAATTCTTTCAAACGATCATCCGCCTCCTTAACGTTCCTCGACGAGTCCGGCGACGTTGATTCGAGCTTCGAGCCTTCGTCTACGTCGGACAGTTTCCTATGAAGGTCTACGATCTTTCGACGAAACTCTTCGTCTTCTTGGCTCAATTTTGCAAAGATACGATCTCTCTCGATCACGTCGGAACTCGAGCTGACGTTTTTCAACGTAGTCGATTGCAACCTCTGTCACCACCATCCAACTTGATGTTTTCCACTTCCAGGCGAGTCCTCCTCCTCGAGCAGAGGCTCCAGTCTTCTTCTGCTTAAGAAGCAACGTAGCGAGCCAAGGCTACCTCCGCCGAGTAATTGATCCATGCTTAGCTCGGGCAAACCGCAATCCTCGTTATCCGATTCTTGATCGTGATCCTCCTCCGTCGACAAATTCAGACCGTAATTGTCTTCTCCGGAACCAGTCAAATTGCCGGTCCCATTTGGCGGCGGCTAGGGAAGTCAGGCACAGCTCGGGCTAGTGATTCTTTGCAAACAGAGGGCAAGCGAGTCATGCAAAGGCGTGCGAAGCTTACAGGCTATATTCGACGTTTACAGGGAAGGTACGGGCTTCGAAAAAATAGCTATTGTACTCGAGAGCTACGTAAGAGTCCTAGGACCGTGTGGTCACGCGATAGCAGCAAGGATTCTTCAAGATCGCGTGAGAGCATTTAAAAGAGAAAGCAACGCCTTCGTCACCGAACAAAGTCTAGCTTCGGACTTTGGCAGAAATATTTCTCTTCTAACAGGGACGTAGATTGGGAAAATAGAGATTCCGTCGGTAACTTTTTAGCGCGCCACGCCACTACTCTTTGTGCAAAAATATTTTCGACGCGTGGCCGATACCTTCCGCGGAACAAAAGTGTGTGTGTGTGTGTGTGTGTGTGTGTGTGTGGGTGGATGGGTGGGTGGTCGATCGGGTTTGGTGGCTCTAGAGATGATTACCGAATGCGTCGTGAAACTCTCGTCGTCCGGACCACCGGAGGTCGGAGTACCCCAAATGTCATCTCCCGAGGTCGCACCCGACGTAGTACCCTCTTCGTCGTTAGGATCGAGAGAAAATTCTGTCCTTTCCGGAGGGACCGGCGGTTGAAGAAGATAACCGCCGACTCCCTCGCTAAATTGCTCCAAAAGGACCATTTTGCTAACGACGTAATTGCTAGCTCTTGCGGTCCAAGCTCTCAAACCCGAAGGTGGTGATTCCGTCTCACGATTGTCATCGTCTCCTTGCTCGTCCAGCTCGTCGTCTTGGTCCAAACTACTCATCGTGCCGAATCTTCTCAATGTTCTGCGTAGAATCGAGATGATCGTAGAACGCGAGAAAAAACGGACGAGTGTAAAGGGGAACGTTCATCGAACGATCGGCCCATATCTACCTGTAAGGTGGTTCCCCGTCGCAGTCGAGGTCGTCTTCGCTTCCATCTTCCGTATTACCATCCACTGACGCATAATTTGGACTGTTCCGTCCTGGACTATCGTGTAGGCCGTTTCTTAATCTATGTCTCGCCGTATAAATATCTGGCGTAGGTGGCATGACAGATATTTTGGGAGGTAACGGAGAGAACGGGTCCCTTGGAAGAGGCGGCGTCGGGCAGCCAGATCTGAAAGAAGAAACGAAAGAAGGAGGAAGAGAAAGAAGGGGAAAGGAGAGAAGAGGGGGAGGGGGGAAAGAAGAAAAGGAAATTCAATTAATCGATATCGTACGGACTCGAGAAAAACGCGGTAATCTTAAATATAGAGAGTAGGTACTTCATTTGATACATCGGATTATCGGTAAGGCATATAACCTATGACATCGTCTACAGATGCTGATAGAACTCGTAGAGTTTTCTTTCGAGGATACGTAGCTCCCATTTTTTCTTGGCGTAATACTATTGGATTTGACTGTACTTAAACTGGCACTGGAGGCTGTGCTCTGTTGCTCTACGTCCGAACTTGCAGTTACGACTTCTTCCGTCGTCGTAGCTTCTTGAACGGATCTTTCGTTCTTCTCTCCGGGTGCTCTCGCAGCCAACTCCTCGGCAGTCCATTCCTCGAGGGAGCCTTCGTTGTCGGAAGGCGGTATTTGGTGAGAATTGCGCACCCATTGGGCCAAGTGATTGTCCTCCCGCGTATTTTTAAGAATATCGACGAGGCTCTCGCTCGAATGGCACTCCTTTTCTTCCTCGTGCGAGTCCCGTAAAATCTGAAGGGATCGTAAATGAAACCGTGATACGTTACTTTTACGTTCGTTAAAAAAAAAAAAAAGGCAAAGTGGAAAAGCTCCTACCCGCGGACTTTCCGTCGATTCTCTGACGTGAGCGAAGTTGGTGCTGGTAATCGGGCTCTCCTCGGGGCTGCCAACGCTCGACGTTCCACCGTAGCCTGTATTTAGATAGATTCTAAAACGCAACAAGGAACGTAATTTAGTGACAGAGCATTGCGCTGCACTGCCGAGTGACTTCGGCAACCGCTTGGACGAGTCCGAGTCAGCAAAGTCGAGGTAGGCGCTACTAACATTTGTCGTTGCAGCAAGTTGTGCCAAATTGCTTTGAGCTCCGCGCTGGGAGCTCTCAATACGATGACTCGCCTTCGTGGACGACTATGGGGACTACAACCGCCGCTGTTCGTCATTTCCGCCTGGCCGTTCTCGGCGTTGCCATTCGAATTGATTGCCACCTGTAATCTGAATTCCGTCGGCCTCTTTCTGATGGTAAAGCATGCTTCTGCGATATTGGCCAGTCGGAGAGGTTCCTCGGTAACGAAGAGAACGCGATCCCTCGAAACGCGAGCAAAGACCAGTAGATCGGTGAGAAGGAGCGCCCACGATGGTTGCAAACGTGCGCGACCTTCGACCTTTGCTAGGGCCCCGCCGAAAAGCCTGTCAAATAGGGTCAGTCCGTCAGAGATTTAGCTCGTACGTAGTACGATCGTAAGGGACGATCGACTGACCATTGCCTTCCCGGCATGGCTAGGGTGAACGGTTTGCATTTCGCGAAAACCAATCGCGACTCGACTTCCTGTAAACTGAGCAAAGGTCTTCCGGTGTCTCGGGGTGGTTCCATCACGCCCGCATTGGCCGTAGATTCTCGGTAACCTTGTGCCAAATCTCGAGCCCGCTGGCAATTTCTTGGCGATGCCAGGCTCAGTAATCTCGTCATTTCTCTGAAACGCGACCCGAGATAAAAGTTATTCAAAGGTTACTTGAAGGTCATTCAAACTTTGGTATAAGCGCTACGGTACTGGCGCGATGGTACTGGCGTAGAGACGAACCTATAATGCTCTAAAGGAAGCAAGAGGACTCCCGTAAGGTCAGGCCGCCTTTTATGAGGAACGGCAGGTTCACAGACCAACTTAGCAAAGGCCGTGTTCCGTCTGAGTGCAACGAGCAAATAACAGGCCCATTGCAGTCCACTGAGGTATCGTCTGTAGGCGGCCGTGATCTTGGGTACTCTGCAGAGATAGCTATCGGTACCGCCACCCTCGTCTCTAATCTCCTCGGATATCTTAAGTAACTCGTCTAGATTTTGAAAGAGGACCATGTAGTCCGCCGCGGAGAGAACGTCGCGCCTTTCGGCCAGCGGCGTCATGAATCTCGTGTGACCGCTCTTCAGAATCCCCCGGTATCTCGCCTCTCGTACCGATAACTCTTCCTCCGGCGGTGCATCCGGAGCAAGATTCGGAAAAACCTGATCACGTAGACGTGCAAGATTTTCGTCCTGTCTTTTCGAACTACTACCAATCGAGAGACCGCATGCATTAATACCCTTACCTAAGAATATTCTTATTTTTCAATAAATTGACCAGCTATTAGCTAAACATCGTTGCTTATCAACATTATAATCCGTGACGTTTAACGAAATTGGTAACAACGATCGATCTTTTATATAATCGTATCCAAAATCTAACGACGAATCGATCTGCGTACATACACGGTGCACATATGCTCACATATATGTATATACGTATATACGCATACATACGTGCGTGCACACACGTACGTGTATCTACGTATACACGTTCGTACGTACAGTTCGATTGAAGCGATCATGCGAGTGTAATATTCCGTTGCATAACTCGTGACGAAGAACGTTACTACGGTATTATCTTTCGACCTGCATGCAACAAGAGAAAGTATCATATCGACCTAATTTCGCACTACGATAATTGCATCTCTCTCTCTCTCTCTCTCTCTCTCTCTCTCTCTGTCTCTCTCTCTCTCTCTCTCTCTCTCTCTCTCTCTCTCTCTCTCTCTCTCTCTCTCTCTCTCTTTCTCTCTCTCTCTCTCTCTCTCTCTCTCTCTCCCTTTGCGCGAACCTAAAGATGCATACGTGTACACGTAGTTTGATGTTGCGTGAAAACACGGGGGATGGATGAGGATGTGTTGAAATAAATGAAAATAACAACGAGTGTAGTTTAAAACAAAACTTGTTGACAACAAAAAAGAAAAGACAACCGAACAAAGTACAAACAGATAATTGAATCATAAGTTAAGAGCAGCACGCTTACCACAAGAGACGCGCGAACGATCGCTCCGAGAGATAGGAAAACGCGCTATAAGAAATGTGGACCGCGTGAAACAAGAAGAGCATTTATCGGTCGACCGAATGAAAAACAAAAGGGAAGAAAAAGAAAACAAATATAAACGACTCAAGGCGAACAAAATGGTGGTTGTCGATGCTCCGATAATGCTCGGACACGTTTTCGTCAATGAAAATCGAAACTTTTCAAAGTCATCGAGCGGCAAGCGATATCGCGATAACGATAGGAACGAAAGGATTAAGCGGTTTTATGACAGCGGTACTGTCATCGAGCTCACACCAGAACGCCGGTACCGACCTCGGCGTTGAACGCGACGGCGTGCTGACTAGCGGGACCGACAGTTTGTTGAAGAGTGACATTCATCGAATTGGGCCTGTGCTGTGACGAATGAATGCCTCCCTTGCGATAAACCTCAAGGACGAGCTGATTCGTTGCCGCCTGGATCAAACCCAATATCTCCTCCCTCGGTTTCGTTACGACGTTCGTCGTTTCGACGAAGACGACGTAATCTCCTGGCTTCAGGCCGGATCTTTCCGCAGGACTTCCCGAATCGACGCGCTCCACGCGCGGCGGTCTGCCCCAGGATAAGGAGAAACCCCATGGCACCTGGTAGACGATAAGGTACACATATCGATCATGTAACGACGCTATAGGAACCAAGGCGCACGGTTAAACTTTTCAACGCTTTTTCACTCTTCCTTTCCCAATGTGTCGACGTCGTCGACATCGTTACTTATAGAAAGGATGATATCTACATACGTATGATACCTGATTCACTGCACTTTGTCTAATCAGTCTTCTGGTTACGCTACAAGGCGTTCTACCACCTCTCGCGGTGAAGCCTGGATGCAGAGGTAAGCCGGTCAGAGGATCGACTGGTTCCAACTCGAGATGTCTCAGATACGTCAAATCATCCCCTCCGGAATTGTTGTTATCTGATTCTCCATCTTTGGATAAAGGCGGCGAGACTCCACATTCTTGCGGTACTCCCGCATAAGGGGTACTTGTATTTCGGCTGGATCCAGATTCGAGCGGGTGCCATGTCGCTTCCTACGATATTCACGAGCGACGATATATCAATCAGTCAATATCTCTCTCTCTCTCTCTCTCTCGCGAGCGAGCGAGCGAGCGAGCGCTTCTCGTCTTTCCCGTCGTTCAAACGACCGAGAAATATCACGTGCTTCGTCGATGTCTCTACGTACGCACATTATCATGCAGTTGTCAAAAAAATTCAAAGAGTTTTAAAAGAACGCCAATAACGATAAAAGCAATGCAATAGATGGCAACAGCGATCATTGTTCGTCGACGTGTAAAAATTAAAAACAAAAACAAAAAAGGAACGAACTCTGGACAAGGATGGCTGTTGCGATAGTGGAGCAGTTTCCGCAACAACGATTCGTCGACCACTAGACTCCAACGAATCGGCTTAGCCATGACCTTAAACGAGAAGACCTACGAATTGCGAACATTACGAGAGAAATGGCATTTGGACGATTACATACGCGGCGAGTTATCGGTCTATTCCTATTCGCGCATTCGACTTTTTCAACTTTTACAAATTTTTCGTATTACAGATATTTCATTTCGTTACCTTATCCTGAGACAAAGGTAGAGGTAAAGTCATACAGCCCAGCAGCTCGCTACGTCTGAAAAAGACAAGAAGCGAACGTCAATTTTTGATCGCTTTTAAGATGATCGTGCATCTAGCGTGGCGCCCTTCCACGCTGAAACAGTGACGTTGTCAAGCAAAGACGCGCTGAGCGAAGTAGGATTTATGCGTGTGTTGGAGGTAGCGAGAAATTGGAAAGGCGGTGAGAAAGGGAGAGAAAATATAAATGCGCGAGCGCAACGTGACTAACATTTCGCGAAGGTATCTCTACGTACACATGCTGTAACGGTGCGGATGTGACGAGAGAAGTGCACGTGGTGATCCCGATGCGCATGCTTCGAGAGAATCGATTCCCCTCCTACCGCAAAGAACCCTCGAAAATCTAGATATTAGTTTGGATATTGGGATTGACCGTAGCGCTCAACCTTCCAAAACTAAAACTAGCACGAAACGTTTTACATAACGAACGAACAAATGTCGTATTTTTCATTCTAGCTACAGCTAATAATTTTGTTACGCGCTATATCCTCCTGTCTAAAAATTCCCACCATATAAAGATTATCTGTTGAAAATCTTAATAGAATGTCTATAGCGAGGAACGTGGTAGGTAGGCGTAAATATCCTAAGTAAGTCGTTTCGCGTTCTCGCGATAGCTCGGATATTGACTACTTTCCGATAGTGATTATTGTTATCACTATTTTCTTGAGCATGCTCACCTTGCTCGACGATCTCTGTGCCAGACCGCGATATCCAGGGACGTGGACTTGCTGATGCACCGATTGATATTAACCGGGCAGGGCAATACCAAGGTCTCGTGAAAGGCGGGATTTGGTGTGGCTCTGTGAACCGCAGTTCTCTTAACGATTCCCTCACCGTTGATATTTTTTAGGCTGACCTTAACGTAGGCGTGAATAGGTCCCTCGTAGGTCCTCCGTAGGTCCTTGCACCTTATCACTGCACGAAAGGAAAGTATATATCCTCTTTTTTTTTAACGATAAAAAACTTTCTATTCTATCGCCAACCCCTTCGTCTCTAAGCTTCTGTACATATACGTGTGTATCAGTGAGACCGAAATTAATCGTTCGAACGAAAAGAATCTCCTTTCGATCTCAACGAGGGAGGGATGGAGGGAGAAAGAAAGAAAGGGGGTGGGGGAAGAGAGAGAGAGAAAAGAGAATTTTCGAGGCTGTTATGATCGGATGAAATGCACGATACACACCGGTACCACAATACACCGGTACCGCGACCATTAACCGCTTCGAAAGCCACTATTTGCGCCTTGCGCCGTCCGACGATCGCGACAAAGGCTACCAACCGAAGGAGAAATTCGTCGATATTCGTATAAAAACTGATTCATTTCGTACTGCGCGCACTTTCACAATCTTCTCGATATTTTTGTCGGCTGTTTCGATAGATATCGCTGAGGTAAAGAAACGCGATCAGACGGCTTGGAAACTAAGTGTATCCTTGTAAAAACGCACAGGCCAGGATTGCGTTTGAATTAGGTCTGCATTGAAAATTCTCGACCCTCTCTATGTTTATGCAAGGATGACCTGCGACAGGAATCAATGACGTTGAGCCTACTAACCGATATGAAAACTCTAGGAGGGTCTGTAGGTTACTGGCACAGTACTGCTATTTTCTACGGTGCCAAGTGATAAACTCCTCTCTCCCTCCTCCTCCCCCCCTCTCTCTCTCTCTCTCTCTGTCTCTCAGCAGAGTACTGTGCTCGCGATACGCGCATGTCCCGTTAAAAGCACAGAATCAGCAGGAACGTATCCAGCGACTCAACGAACCCTACATACAATCGCTTCCTTTTCTCTCCTTTTATTCTAATAAAAGGTAATGCACATTCGCGACTCACCTCGAACTTGTACATGATCGGCAACGAACGAATACTCGATTTCGATGGATCCGCGACGATCCGTATCCGACCTCGATGGCTCGTTCTCCGGACTGTATTTCAAGCATCTTCGAACGGTTGCGATCAACGGAGCTTCTGGAGTATCAGAGATCGAGTTTAAGATAGACTTTGAACTATGATAGTCCTCTGTCGATTTAGGACTTTCCAATTCCCAAATAGTGCTTTTTCCATTCTTCTCCGAATGGTCCTCTTTTTTGCAATCGTTTTTAAAAAAACAGGACGATTTGTTCGAAAACTCTGGATTTTGGAGTTGCTTATCCTCCAAAGTGGAGTCCAAGTCCGTCTCGAGGACGAGCTTCTTCACGTTAGGATTGATCGCCTCTATCGTAGGATTATCCTTGTTTTCCATTTTCGATAGTTGGTTCGATCCAGGACTCCCGCCAGAAGTTATCCCGGTCATTCTTTTCGGTTTCTTACCCTCGAAAACGCTCTTCTCTTTCCTCTGTTGCTGACGTTTCCTACGTATACCGCGCTGTCTTTTCAGAGTGAATTCACCGTCAAACTCGTTCGTGGTCGGCGACGTAAAGGGCCAAGACATCGGCGAGGGATCCTCCAAAAGCTGACTAGCCGAGGACACCGAACTGTCGCTCTGGATCGCTACTTGCGAAGCAACTTCGTCTTCGTCCATCGTTTTCGTATCGCATTGAACGATCGTCTCGTAAGTATGATCCTCCTCGAGGAAGGAGGAGGTTTCGTCTTCCTCTATGGTAACCGTGCAACGACCTTTGAGTATTTTTTTCCTCTCCTCGATGTCGCTCAGAAGAATCTCCGCGACTGTTTTGCCTCCGAAATTCGTTTCGTTTTCCCTACGCAATTCAAACGGACAAAGTTAAATATCGACGTAATGCGTATCATCGCGATCTATCACTTACGTGTTTAACACAATAGAAAAGAAGAAGAAAATAGAAAAGCAGCAGGAGACCTTACCTGTTGAGAACTTCCGTAACCGTGTTATCCATATTTTCGAAATTAGGTAAATCTTGATCTAGGGCCAAATTCGACAATTTGCCGGCGAGCGGAGTTCGTGGTTGAAGGCACTGCTTCAAAGGACTAACAGCTTGAACGACCTTTTTGTAATAAGGAGTTCTACTTCGCGCGTGGATCTTGGTAACCTTCGCCAGTTTAGATTGGAACTGTGCCTTCTTCGATTCCTCCAATTTTAATCTGACGTCGTTCTTTTCGGGATACATTCGAGACTTGTCTAACGGCACGGATTCGGCCTCCATCACATCTTCGGGACTGGTGGCCATCGAGATCTGATGGAAAAAGTCCGAAACGTGCGACTGCAAATTGGCACGCGCCTCGTTAACCATATTTTGCGGTAGCTCGTTATGGCTTTGAAAATTCTTCGATCGACTCTTCAAGAACAAAGTTGGATCCGTTGGTAGAGTTAAAGCCGTTGAACGCTTACATTCACTTGGGAAGAACGTTAATGGTCCTATGTCCGCATCCACTCGCGGGGTACCCTGATAAAAATTCTCCAACTTTGGTGACCCTTCCGATCGTTGAGAGAGCGATTGCCGTTTTCCGATCCTTACGTTGGTTTTCGTTGCCTTCGGGAACAGTCGACAAAGGTATTCGATTATACTACACTCGACGAAAGATAGATTTCTTCCTCGTAGAGAAAGATCGATTGTGCTTACTTGAAAATAGGTCCTCAAATCGCTGCCGTGGCTACGACACCGCCTACGACGAACTGGCGTAGGTTTCGTCGTAGTATTTTGCAGGTTCGATGTACGTACGTGCCTGTACGTTTGGGTACCGACGGCCGGCGGTGTGTTGGACAGGTCTCGAAAAGGCCTGCGGGACGCCTTGTTCAAAGCTGGTGCCGGACCGTGGGGCGTCGAGCTGCTCGCTGACAACGATCTCGAGACGGTCCACTTGAGCATCTTTAAAAGAAAGAACGAAAGTATATACTCGAGGCGAGAAGGGGCTCGGCTACGTGCACTGTATGCATGTAGCCGACTATGACAAACTATCGCAAGACCTTGGATCGATCTATTCGTGCTTGAAATAACGATACGATGAGCTCGACGACGCGACCAAGAGAGAAAGAGAGTACGCAAGGAAATAACAGGAGGATCACGTTCGATGACGAAAGTGCAGGTTGCACCTGTCGAGTAGCGTAAGAGAAATAACATAACAGGTGTAACTTTGAACGCTAATCAGAAACCGTTTGACGAATTAACGCTTGTTTGCGCTTAACGACCGTTTAACGAACTATTCGTTTGTCAGGAGTCGCGAGAAAGAAAGAAAGACGAAATCACGCTGTAGGCGACTTATCGCTTAAACGTGCTCAATCGTCTCAACCCGTTGATTCGATCGAAGACACATACCCTATTTATGCACGTTCCATCCAAGCGAAAAGTGTTGACGCCAAAAATGACGAAAAGAAATTATTGTTACGGACATCAGGTTTTCACTTTTAACGGTTCCTCGAGGGGGTAAACGCGACGCATTGTCGAGTAAGTATAAAAATGCATTCATTTGCATACAGGCTGTTGCCATGCTGCACACGCGCTTCTGTCCCGTAACACGCACTTTTTCGTTAACGCGCACTCTCCCTCTCTCTGTAGCATACTCGAGCATATAAATACAGGAAAGTAAGTGCTGCCTTAGCGAACACCCTGAAAACACCGTGAACACGAACGACACGTAAACGATGGAAAGCACCTGCCCCTACGGTGAGACGCACGAGGAACCATCTGGCTTTTATGAACCTCCCTACGAGGTGCTTTCAATGAACGTCCAAATAAATTTGCAACATTTTTCATCGACGTTCGAGAGAAAATAAGACAAAATTATTATCGTTATTATCGTCGGCCTAGCTTCTCCTTTACACCTACGTCCATTCTTATAAACTCGATGTCTCGCACGATTTGAGAATTTGATTTCACGATTTCTTCTCGACCGTCGTTATTGTTATCAATCATATTTTTACTTAGGACGGACTTTTAATTATTTGCTTACTAAACGGCGACGCCGCGTCGAGCGCGCGAATCTTTGCCAATCACACTTATCGTACGCGACGCGACCCTCGAATGCGATATTATGGCTCGTATCTGTCACTTTTATTACCTCCTAAAACCCCCCGACGTCGAATATATCCTCGTAGAGGGAATACGGTGTACGCGCTCGATCCTAAAACAGAATACCATCGAGTCGCGTGTAAGAGCTTTTCTCTCGATTTCTCTCTATTAGAATATAGATACTTCCGACGAGAAGATTAAACGCCAACTATTCTCGCTCGAGATTTCGAGAAAGATGAACGATAAAGCATGGCTCCTCCGTAAGGATATCAAATATATTACATAAAGATATTAAGTCGTTTCGGGATCCTTCTCTTCTTATTTCATAGTTTCTTCTCGTACATCCCCGTCATTTTTGCCGTTGGAAAAAAGGGATCTTTGCTTCGCGAATAACGATATCAGGTTTTACCCAATTCTTTTCATCTACCTACCCTCCTTCTCTTTCCTGCTCCTGTTTATCCGAGCAACGAAACAGGATTGACCTCGCGCCATCGTACTACGAGTAAACGAGTAAAATGGAGCGACGGTTGAAGACTTACCTTGCTGGAGATTTAAGAACGGTCCCTTTTACATAATTTATACGATTAAAACCCTTCTCACGAAGACGGTTGTACGCGAAACGAAGATTACCATCCGAGGGAATATAAATTCGAATTGTAAACCGAACTATTACGAACCGAATCGTTCTTCTACAAATATGTATATGGCTACTGCAACGAGTAACCAACGAGCGAAACAAGGAGCAAAGAAAGCCTCGTGCCTATAATAAAATAATAACGTGATCGATATTGATATCGTTCGAGACACGATCTTGGTATTCGTGAAATAGAAAAACGTACAAATAAAAGAGGAGAGGAAAAGCAGGTGATGACGAGGCTTGTGTACCTGATCCCTTTTTCAAGATCTCACTCGCGAACACACTTGCGAACGCGAGCTCGTAGACACGAGAACAAACGTATACTCGCGATACGGCCTATGTACGCGCCGCGAACGGTCCCAAAAAATGCTCTATTCATTCCTCCTCTCTTCTCTCTCACGCGCGCAGCCACGTTCTCCGCCTTTGCCTCGTGAGACTCGCTTCTGATTTATATTGGATTGACCCTACGCACCTTTGCTTGTCTCGGCGTGGTCTCGCAGACGAGAGAGAGAGAGAGAGAGAGAGAGAGAGAGAGAGAGAGAGAGAGAGAGAGAGAGAGTGTAACGGGGAACGCAGGCAAGAGAGGGGAAAGACGATTTTCGAAAGGGACCCAAGAGTTCAACCGACGACAATCAAAGGCGCATTCATTCGGAGGCTACTCGCTTTTTGACGACTTAAGAAGGAAGGAAAGAGAGAGAGAGAGATGGAAGAAAAAGAGGAGAGAAAGGCGTCGCGAAAAGACAGACTTTAGGAACACGTTATTTGGAGCACACCTGCCCCCGTCCGTCTTTCTCTCTCTCTCTCTCTCTCTCTCTCTCTTCAATTCCCATATCCGTCGCTTCTACATATCGTACACAAAACACATCGCCAATGTTCCTTGCTATTTCTATAATCGTTGACACGAAAGATGTTGCTTGTACAAACGAATCAATTAAACAACAACACATTTATATTTTGTTTCTCTCTCTTTTCTTCTCTTTCCTCATTTCGTAGATAGAGATAAATTTCTATTTATAGCGCCAAGAAGGACATTCAGAAAAATAATAAAATAGGAATAATGAGCGAAACGAGTCCTGTCGCGCCAATGTCTGGCCGTTAAAGCAAAAGTTTCTTTGAATCCGTAGAAACTCCTATGGACTCCGAGTGATTTATTTTTCGAGTCGACTAAGAAATAGTAATCGTGACCACTTTTATCCTAAACCGGTATCATAGAATTGTGTGTTGGAATTAGTAAATAAAAAATAATAAATAAAAGTTAGTACTGACTTTATTTGACTGGATCCCTGACTAAACGTTGCAACATACATCCACGAAACCCATCAATTATCACTGTTATCGTATCACACTTTGAACTTGTGTGCACATAATCTACGCAAGGAGAGATTAAATTTTGCGAGTGAACGACGACACGATCGCAACACGAATGCGAATGCTACAACGGTTGGTTCTTCACTGATGTGGTGGGGTGAAGCTACGGGCCTTATGTAGGTAAGGTAAGGGTCCCTAGACAAGGTTTTCAAACTCCCTTTCTCTCTCTCTTTCTTGCTTTTTCTCTTTCTCTATCCCCACTCCACAATCGTGACCTGACTACGGCAACCATTCGAAATCTCCCCAGGTGAACGATCACAGTCAAAGATACTTGTAATTATTTCTACGTATCAAAAGAGATGGATAGTTTTTCTTTTCCTTCTTTTTTTTTCAACAAAATTCAACGTAATAAAATTATTGATTCATAATTAAATAAAATCCTTTTAAATAAACATTAAAACGAGAGATGAATCTTTCGAAACATATACAAACTCACCACCATTCTAAACATAGACGTGAAATCTAATCGGAGAGGTAGAGGAAGCCAAGGAATCATCAGCATTATCTCTCTCTCTCTCTCTCTCTCTCTCTCTCTCTTCTCTTACCGAACCAACACTATTTTCAAATATCGAAGATGCTTCCTTCCAACCGGTTTTTGTCCAATTTGAATGTTAACCATTGCAATCACACGGTGCACCAGAGATAAAAACGAAAAGGATCCTTTGGAAGATAGTCCCTCGAAGAAACATTTTCACACGTCACGCGAACCCCTGCGAATATCTGCTACACGATTTTTTTGGAAAGCTTAAAAAATATACCAGTCAGCAGACAAGTATCTATTTATACGATCCGAACGGAGCGTGACGCGACACAGCGGAACAGTTTCTATTGAAAAAGACGTATATAACCGTGAACGATTGATCGATAATCAGATAGGCAGATAGAAGAATTAAAGGCAATGACCTCGCAATATTTTCGAACGCTTTCTACCATATTCCTTTCCTATCGCCATATATTTCTTGTTTCTTTTGATTTTCCATTTTTTCATCTAAACGCGACTAGATATACCGGTGATAATCGGTAAAGTAGATACGTCTACTTACATGTATCTGAAGTAGTAAGTAGAGGTAACGCGATGAAAGGTGGGTATAAAAGTAATACTGGCGAATGCTATTATTACACGAGTATAATTATCGGTATAATTAAAGGCCTATTAGTGGACACACCAATACTTTCTAGCGATATAGCAGAGAGTAAAATTATGTGATATTTAACTCGCGCGTCGGTTAGACCAGGTACGCTTGGACGAAAGGAGTGATCGACCCTTATATCGCGACGTTTAACGTTATCCACGTATGGAATAGTGTTTCTACCGTTGCGAGGAATGAAGCACGAAGGCGATGGTTGTAATATCCTAGTAGCAGTAACGGGTAACATGCTTCACGCTCTGTTAAACGTACACCCATCGCGTACAACCCAAACGTATATGTACATATATTTGAGCCGGTAAACGAAATTAATTAGGGCACGAATATGACGACATTCTGGAGTGCGAGAGAAAAGAATATCGAAAACGAGAGCGCGTTTACGAAGGGTGTCGCATGCGTAAAATTATCCGCAGTCTGTCAACCGCCGAAAAAAAGGAAAAAGAAGTTTCTCTCGAGTCGCTGCTAATTGGCAGGGATGACGCATGGCTGTTATAATTGGTCGAACGACGCTAAGATCACGAACGTGTATACGAAAGATACAACGTTTTCTTCCTCTTTTCCTTTCCTCCTTCTTTTCCTTAAAAATCCAACGATCGATCCACCGTAAAATGTGCTTTCTTCGACAAGAAAGAAACGTAAAATTCGGAGAGTGAGAAAAACTTTCCTTTTCGATTGCACGAAATCACACTGATGTTGAAAAGTTATGCTTAGGAAGACAACAATGAAACGGATAGATAGAGGAGATGGAGATGGAGATAGAGACAGATGTAGAGGGGAAGAGAGAGAGAGAGAGAGAGATACGCGGTGATGTAGTCAGGCACGCCTAATAATTCTCCGAGGGCGACGCGCGACGTGTACGTGTCAGCGCGTCGCGACGCGCCCGTCCGTCTCGTTGAGGCTACGACATAGCAAGTTAAATTCTCCCTCTTTTTCTATCGGCGCCGGTAGACTTCTCTTTCTCCTGCGGATCCTTTTCCAAAGTCCTTCCTCTCCCCTTCCATCGGTTTTTTGAAAAGCCAACTCAAGCAAATTTTTCTCGTTCGAGAAAAGCCCGTTATATTTTCGTCCGTTATAATATCTTATTCGCATCAAGAATTAAATAGATAACAACAAGAGGGCAACGTGTATTCTCAAAATCATCCTATAAATAAAATTCCGCGGAATAAACGTGATGATTTTGTTACGCGTATCTATTGCTCGTAGATCACGTGCCTGTTGAATCGAGAGGACGAACGTAAAGCGGTCAGCTGTCGACACTTCGTCTCGTTCAACTTTTAAAGACGCGCAACCCTCTTTTCGTTCCTCCGATTACCTCTCCTCGGTCTGTCTGCATTTCTTACGAGTTGCCGCTATCGTCGCACGATCATCGATAAACGAGACATTTTTTCTGCGATGTTCCATTCATTTATCCGTAATATCGATCTAACGGGTAAAACAAATGTCGTTAAAAGGAATTCACCCTAGAAACACGCGATTTGTTAGAGTACGCCTTCGCGGAAATAAATAGCTCCTTTGGTCGGGCGTCTGTCGCGGGTCTGTCGCTAGACGCGCACAGATAGGCCCTTTCGCTTCTAAGAAGGTCCCGCGGTGCGCACGGAAGCCGATAAAACGAAACGTAAGTAGAAACGTTTGAAAACCAATGAGCGCCTAATGAAGGTGGAGCCTGCGAAGAAAATCTCCACCTACTCTTAAAACGCTCTATTTCTCCTCTCCTCGCATGTCTCGCCGCGTTGCCTCTGATGACGACCAAGGGAGAGTGAGAGAGAGAGAGAGAGAGAGAGAGAGAGAGAGAGAGAGAGAGAGAGAGAGAGAGAGAGAGAGAGAGAGAAGATGCGAAGAGACAAGAGGAGAATCTTTCAGTACGTCTCAAGTCGGTTAAGTCAGTTGGTATCCCGGTGCCCCGGACATAATGTTCTCCCTTTGCGTCTTCTCGACCCGTGGCTTTTCGACGAAACGCGCAAAATAAATTATTCCTTTCTTAAAGACGAGAAGTTTACGCGACTTTGGTGTTTGCAGCAGGAATTACATGCAATAGCACAGTGCGAATTCGAGCGTATTAAGAAACTGACAGATCGTATGATCAACGTTTCGTCGATTACCACAATTAATTCGTATAAAATGTAATTCCTCGGAAGGCAAATGTATCATCGGTATCGTTGTAAAGAATGTTTACATTTTCTAAGAGAAATTACGAACGCTTTGATGGTCACTTTATTGAATCGATAAAACATAGTGACTTAACATTGAAATGACTTAGAAAAGGAGAATAACAAAGAAGACAAGACATTTAGGAATTATTTGAACAGACTCGGAGCAAAATGATCGGTGCAAACGTGGACCAGGATGGTAACAACATAGTAGCGTCGCAATCGACGAATCCTCATGCGTCGCAAGATTTCACCGTTTCACGACTTTTATCAACGTCGACGATGCATTCGTTAGGTAAGAATCAACAAAATTATAAAAATATCATAAAATAATATGCTCCCTAGATTGATTCTTTTAAGAAGAAACTTACCAACTACGCTATACCGATGAAACACCGTTCGATTCCATCGAAATTGTGTGTTTCCGCCCATGCTGCTCATATTATACCGCTTTGATGAATACTCAAGCACAGTAGATTCATTCAAGAATAGCCGCAGCGTCTGTGTCCGTTCCACTACTTTTTTTTCTCTCTTTTCCTTCCGAGCGACCACTTTATCGTACGCGGCATCTTCCACTATTCCCTATATCGAATAAAATCTTGTAGAAAAAGAAAAAAAAAAAAAAAAGAAAGAAAGAAAAATCTGTAAAATAACGTACAGAGTGTCACGCCGAAGGAACGTCGACGACTGGAAGTAGGAGACCAAGAAGAAGTAGGACAACCTTCTCGGCGCAACAGTTGGCCGCATTAGAAAGGGTTTTCGAAAGGACACATTACCCCGACGCTTTTGTTCGCGAGGAACTCGCTACTAGAGTATCTTTGTCGGAGGCAAGAGTCCAGGTAATTCGATCTCGATTATAAGTAGATATCATTTTTGCCTAGCACAAAAGTTTGCTCTTAGAATTTTTTGAATAAAACAGTAAAATCTTCTAATGTACAAATAAGAGGATAGTTGCCATCTGAGAAAGTAACCGACTGTCTCTCTTAACACACGTGTTCTTGAGATTATATTCGAAGGATAGAAACATGAGAGCGAGAATGAGCGAGAATGAGCGAGAATGAGCGAGAATGGGCGAGAACGAGCGAAAGAGAAAGGGATGGTAGCAGGAAGAGTAAGCAAAAGAAGAAGGCGGAGGCTGCGGACAGCTAGGCAGAAAATCGAAGGAGACAGGTTGTCAAGGAAAGAAGCTATGATTAGCCTGCTGCGGCCTAAGATCGTACGCGTCTATCCAGCAGCATCTGCGTACTTTAGCCTAGCGTACAGCCGCGAGAGACGCGATCCAGCACGTGTGTGCCTCGCAAACCCCTCTCTCACTGCTCCTCGCCGCTCCCTTTCATTCCCAACTCTGACCGTCTGTCCGTCTTTTCGTCTGTGGTCTGTCTGTCTCCCTGTCTCTACGAATGTGTGTACGCCTGCCAGGAGCCGTCACGCTGTCCCGTCTTTCCTAAGAACGCGTCGCAAATCCAACGTATGCGTTGTTTGGGAGACGTTCGTGCGGCATGCCGCAAAGAGACACGAATCTCTTCTTACTATCACCGACTTTTTCTTCTTCCTCCTCCTCCTCCTCCTCCTCCCTCCTTCGCCGTCGACCTCGCCATCAACATCATCTTTCTCTACTCCAATCCCCATGTATCTCTCTCTCACCCATCTTATGTCAAATTCATATAGACTTCGCCTTTCACAGGTATGGTTTCAAAATAGACGCGCCAAATTCCGGCGAAACGAAAGAAGCTCGGCACTTAATCGCGGCACTTGTACAAGCAGAGAATTGGAAACCACCACTTTACCGCTTCGACCGATAAGAGTAAGCAGTCACATGCACGAAAACAATTCGGAAAACAATTCCTTCCAAGCGCAACAGCTTCCACATTATTCCTATAGCGAATACTGGAGATCGCCTCAACATTATACCACCGTTCAAAGCAGTAATTGTCACGGATTTGTCAACGCTAATCTTGGGAACGTACCTGCTCTACCGTCGTATCATCAATCAGCAGAAATTCATGGTGCCGTCGAAGGAACGACTATAACTGGTCTAAGCGCATTGAGATTGAGATCGCATCCTTACAGTACTACCTATCCCGCCATGCACGCGAGCATGTGACTCTTTTTCTTTTATTTCTCCTCTTATTTCTTCTCTACGTTGCGATTCGTTCTCAACAAATCAAATCAAAATCAAAGAACGCTGCGATGTTCAAATCTACCACGCGTTCTCGATAATAATTTTATTTCGTGCTTTCCTTCGTCCACAGGATTCTTGCGCTTGCACAGGATTCGTTCGTTGAAACCAAAGATGCTCTCGTTTTCAACTGTAATCAATGACGTAGAAAAGACTTACAATCAAAAGTCACGTTAATCAATAATCAAGACTTTTCTTAATTACTACAAGTTTTCTAAACAGGGTATATAGATATATAGATACATACATACATACATACATACATACATACATACATACATACATACATACATACATACATATATATATATATATATATATATATATATATATATATATATATATATATATATATATGTTTATACGTTGTATAAACTGTGAGGAGAGCTAAGGATATCGTATACAGGGTATACATAACAATTCCTTAACGAGATTCACTGTATTCTGTATATACATATCCATGTATACTTCGGCAAATGAGATAATATGCGAATGCATGTAGTATTAGCAACATCAGCTGATTAGATATACGTATAATTTTCTTAATAATACTGTAAGAAATATCATTAATTATACAATGGGTACGTATGTATAATAATCGCTAGATCATGCGCGACAGACAACTATTCAACGTAAGACGTAAATATTAAAATCGATTACATCATTACATTATAAATTGTTGATTATAAATTGTTGTTACAAACATGTTATTATTTTTTATAGAATATGCTTCATGATAAAAGTATAATACAAATGTTCAGCAGATTTACCGTTAATATAAATGACAGCTACGATAACGGTAATTATTGTAATTATCCGTCCATGGAATTATAAATGATATATTAATCTTTGGTACTATACCGTTACCTGTACATTCTGAACGGCATTACTCCAATCGACTTTAGACGGAACTAAGTAAAACGCCGGAGCTATTTTACTGCCGCACGGGCACTGACTACCGGCTATCCAACTAAAAGAGCCTAACTTTGTATTACACTTTGGACAATTCAACTTTCCTTCCACATTGTGCATTATGTCCGGCATCCATGCCAAAGGCTCCACGAAATATATCTTTGTGCATAGTTCTGTCATTTCGTTTTCTTTCTTTACATTTACGCGTTCTGCTCCTTCTTCCCCTTCTTTTATCTGTTTGGGCGTTCGTTTCGAACTGACATGTCGCCAAATGTGCCTTTGGTGCATTGTATGCGGTAAAATATTACTCGCACTGGCCACGATCCTTCGACACTTTCTACAACGATAAACGGTCGGTTCTGGACGTACAGTCGTTAATGCAGGATCTGGCTTTATTAAATCGATGCAATTTTGGGGTAAAATTTTCACTTTTCTCACTTTATCCGCAGCTATTTGCAATCTGTACATTTTAAATTGAACGTTGGTATTGTCTATGCCAAAGTCCATTTCTTCGTATAATTTCAATTGCGCTATAAATCCAGGATTTGGTCCAACGAAATGTCTCTTTTGCTTGACTATTTCCAATGCATCTAAAAAAGATTTTCTATGTTTCTTCATAATATATGCGATAACAACGCTAACAGATCTGGAAACACCAAAGTAACAATGTACCAGCGTTCTACCGTTTGATTTTAATGCTTGATCGATAAATTCGTAAGAATCTTCCAAATGAGTTAACAAATCTTCTCTTGGCATATCTGTTATTTGAATATATTTTACGGTGAGATTGGGCAAACGTTCTTGAATCTTTCTTGGTAGAGGACACGAATCTACCGTAAGTACATGAGTCATATTAATTTCTTTCAACCATTCCACATCCGTGGCAGCTGTGAGATTCCCTAGAAATAGATCTGGTTCGATTTCGTCAAAACTCGATGGACCGGCATCAAAATCTTCTCTAATCAGCTTGCTTTCCTCGTCTTGTGCCATGCCTAAATTTACAAATAATAACGAAATATTTAAAGAAAGACATAACATGTAGAGAAGATATGATTAAAATTGTTCGACGCGTTCAATTTTAACAAATTACGCCATAACCTATATTTTTATTCCATGTGAATAGAAAAAATAATAGAGAGCAACGGAATTAAAAATGGACTCACCTACAAACTTCTAACTATTCGATCGTTGCTATATGCTGAAAACGGCAGATACGTTCTTCGAAATGTTAAACACGCACATACGCAAACATCGCGAAACGTTGATAACCTATTTGACGACTTGGCTCATTTCACGCAAATATAGATATTTATCGTTCGTTCATTGTTTCTTGTTAATCGTGAAATACGACATTTCTTAACGATTATTTGATCGTGACATTTTGATGAAAGGATCTCCTCAATAAACACATTCGTCATCTCGAGATGTTTTTCTTATCGTTGACAATTGCAAAAGGGTTGAAAAACCTATGGTACCTTCTTAGATCGCCTCTTGCTATTCATTTTCTAATCATTTTCGATGGCAGAGCCAGGTGAAACGAAACGTCTACTTCCGGAAACGGTGAATGTTTCCTTCTGCATCCCCTATAATAGACTTTACTTATCTAAGCCTATCTCGATTTCATTTTCTCCGTCGGTAAAAGCGAGCACACCATTTTATTAGGCGAGTCTTAATTTTGAAATATTTCGAGTATATGTTACTTAACACGTGACAATAAAGGATAAAAGAGTGGTTCTTTCTGACCACGAAGGTTTCAACGCTCTGACCTCTGCCATTAAGCACAAATCTGTCGTACGGAAGGATGGCGGATGCATTGGATCTTCCTGGTGCTTCTTCTATGCAGAAAATGTCGACGAGAACATTTAGACAGAAAGCTCAAGAATTTCTTTCTTCACGAAAATATGCCAATAATCTCGTTGACATAATTAGCCAGTGGGATGTAAGACGTTTCTCTCCCTCTCTCTCTCTCTATATATTACTCTCTATATATACGTGTATATATATATATATATGCGTGTGTGTGTATTATATATTTTATATATATATATGTGTGTGTGTGTGTGTGTGCGTGCGTGTATGTACGTACGTATATACATCGATTCTGATTGCATTGCGATGATATTTTTCTTAAGGTTATAGCAAAACTTATGTATATCTTCTTACTTTCAATAGGAATCATCATCCTCTTGTTTATTGACTATAGAAACAATATTTGTGGAAGTGCTTAAACGGGGTGATATGTTTGTAGAACAAACAATTACTCTTACCATCTCAGGTAAGGTCGAAACTATAACTCGAATCGTCTTATTTTTTCTCTATATATTTTTCATAAGAATTTTCTTAATAGAACCTAGTCCAGAAAGACGTTACATCAACTGGTTGCGCAATTGTTACGAAGAAGTCTGGGAGAAAATTCTTTTATCTATAGAGAAATCTCGTCCGACCGTTCAATTGCAGGCCCTTACTACGGCATTAAAATTGTTAGCCCAAGAAGGTAAAACTCCGCTGGAACCAACTGGGACTTTGGGATATTACCTACCGCTGCACCGTCTAAAACCCATCCTTATGTCTTTACTTTCCCCGGAGAAAGACAATATTAATCTAATAAATAGATTTCAAGAGATAGCTGGATATTCGGATGCACTTTACTATACATGGAAGTGTCTACCGTCTCTTACACCAAAGAGACAACCGCGTGAAATTTACATTAAGAATTTGCTCGAACTTATAGATAAACTACCACTGCCTAAAGACACAGATGGTAAGAATATTTCGAACGGCAGAAAATATAAATTATCATGTATGTATATACGTATATGTTATTTTCTCCTGAAACTAGTTTTCTCCTTTTTTCAGAGAATGAAATCTGTGAAAATAAACAATTGTTGTGTGGATCAAATGGAGGTAAAGTTATATAGTAGATTTTAATATCGTACAAACGCAAATAAAAAAAGCATATCTAATATATTTATTTACGTTTACCAGTCGCTACTAATTGCTTCACATGGGATCAAGCCAGCGTCAGACGTTCGCTCAACAAAGTATGGGCGTGCGTGATGCATTGGGAATTAACGCCTCAATTGCACAAACAGTTGCTAATAGTGCTTTTGGAAAGAGTTATGCCGCATCTTGAAAAGCCTATATTATTGACGGACTTCCTTATGGATTCTTTGGATGCGGATGGTCCTATCGGATTACTTGCCTTACAAGGCGTATTCTTACTGGTCACAAAGCACAATTTGGAATATCCAAACATTTTTACTAAACTTTACTCGATGTTCGAGCCAGAAATTTTTCACACGAAATATAAGGCACGATTGTTTTACTTGTCTGATCTTTTCCTCAGTTCGACGTAAGTAAAATATAAGTATGAAAAAATGAATTTATTGTAAAAAGTACGTTTGAAGAAAAAGAGATGTCTCATTTTGTAAAAGGTCCTTGTACAATCTTTTTTCTCTTTCAGACACCTACCGGAAGCATTAGTGGCAGCGTTTGCGAAGCGTCTTGCACGTTTAACGTTGGTTGCACCGCCCGAAGATATTCTTATCATTTTATTGTTCGTGGGTAACCTCCTTCTAAGACATCCAGGTTTGAAGAGACTTATAGATCATCCCCAAGGTGGGGAATTAATATCCGAGGAAGGTACAGGAACTGGCGATCCATTTCTCATGGAAGAACGAGATCCGTTGCTTAGTAATGCGCTCCTTAGTAGCCTTTGGGAAATCAAAGCTCTTCAATGGCATATCTTACCAAGTATTGCTACAGCCGCACGTTTTATTCGCGAGCCACTTCCCTCTGTCGAATATGATATGGCATCTGCACTTGAACGTACGGGAGGGCACATGTTTGATCGGGAATTGAGAAACAAAGTGAAAGATATTATGTTAACGTTTGAACGCCCAGATTCTATGGCATTACCGAAAGGTGACCGTCTGTTACAATACTGGCAACTTACGTCCATACATTGATTTGCATTATCAAGACTATTAGCGAAGAAGCACGTCGTCGATAATGCAATACATGCGTGCGAAATCGTCAAGATTGCCATTCGAGATCGTCGTAAAAGTGCGATGCAGTGTGTTAGAAAGGACGAGTATTAGAAAAGAATCATGATAAATTAAGACATTCGTTCTCGTTTTTTACCTCGTATCTGTGGAAAAGAAAAAGTGACGTGTATGTGTGTCGGTAATATTTAACTTTATATCTGTTAAATATAATCTTTGTTAAAATCGTTTTTAAACCAATTGATTTACAACGTGTCATATGCAATCACAATCTTAAGCTATACGTATTAATCTAAGAATTATTATTAATTATCTACGGACTATCGCGACGATTAAAATAATCACTTTCGTCGTAGCAAGTCATTTGTACACACGAGTGTGAAATAATAAAAAGATATTTATTTTAATAGTATTCTCCTTAATCTTGCGATATATAATTATTTCATTAATGAACATACCATAGATGCAGATCGATTTATCGTTTGCTATCGTACCTATTTTACATCGATGCCAAATATTTACGTACGTACTACACAGGCACGCTTTTTGACGCTTCTCTGATCGCGTTATATTTGAATGATCGTTTCATCATTTGATATGTTCGTCTTACGCCGCTAGGCGAATTATTTATCATTTTGTTATTTGTCTCTCTCCCGCCCTCCCTCTCTCTCTCTCTCTCTATATATATATATATAACAACTATGTTCTATATACATGAATTATGATGATTGGCATACAACATCAATGCTATTATTTTCTCATAAGGATTTCTTTTCCAACACCTACAAATAATATTAATTTTAATAAAATAGTACTATATAATACAAGATAGTAACAATATAGTCGAAGAATAATAGAATAGTATATTATTTTAATAAAGCATCTATACATGCATATAAAAAATCAGGGTAATGTAAAAAGCACGGACCTGTATCAGTCTTCTCCATTCTTCTTCGTTTAACGCATGCTTTATCTTTATTAAAATATTTGGAGGAATCTCAGGAGGTACAGACAACGTAGCTTTAACATCCTGTCTGGCAGGTATATATTGTATCTGCAAAAGTTCTGCCACCGTAGGTCTAGCTTTAGGATTGTGTTGGAGGCATTTACGCATCACATCAATTAAAATGGGAGGTGGTTCGAATTTTTCTGTTTTATCGAGCAAAAGTATAGACGTTGGAAAAGCTATCTTTGGATTCGGATTCGTTATTGCATTCACCTTAGCCCATTGAGGACGTATGTGATGAAATGGAGTTTGTCCATACACAAGACCATATAAAATACATCCCAGTGACCACACATCCGATTTGTAACTTATCTATACAATACAATTAAAGATATGTATACACACACCACACACGTGCGTGCGAAGAAACGTTATACCATCATATATGTATGTATGTATGTATGTATGTATGTATATATATATATCAACAATTATTTCCCGAGTACAAATACGTAATACCAACTTTATATTTAACATTGTGATTAGGAGAATCTCCGTTTCCACCGATATCCATTACAGCTTCTGGACTGATATAATTTAAAGTGCCAATTGGACAATTCTTTACAACAGAGGTCATATCCGCATTCATATTAGAAGCAATACCAAAATCTATTAATTTTAGACGACCGCGTACTAATAAAAAATTAGCTGGTTTTAAATCCGAATGTATGACTCCTGAAAACAAAACTTTGTCATTAGTTGCTTCTTTTTATATCGCAGATACGATAAAAATATATAGATTTTATGATAGATTAAATTTTCTCTACCATTGTCGTGTATATGTTTAACAGCTGTCAACATTTCTGTCCAATAGTAAAGAATCATTGTTAATGGAAGTTGTTTCTCCTGCGATGTCAGTTTCAGTAAACGACTAAGATCGGTATCACCCATCTCCATTACTACATAGACTAAAGGGTATTTGATCTCGCTAAAAAAAAATGAAGTTTATTTTAATGTCATATTAAATATATACGTTTTGCGAACAATCATATTTGGTAAACTCAATCGTACTAATCAAACATCCTGACTATACACGAAGCCTGCAGTTTATGTAACATAGAAATTTCTTCTAAACATCCTTGTGCCGAATCCTTATCCATGCGGCTCAAATTTACGCATTTGATAGCTCGTAATTCGGACGATGTCAAGTCTTGTACTCGCAGGACTTCTCCGCTCATGCCACGTCCCAAAGTACCCAGAATTAAATATTCTTTATTTTTTATCATTATCCTTTTATATTTTTCCATTGAATCGGAGGAATTTGACGGTATTGAAACCTGCACGTTCGACATTTTACCTACAACTTCTTTTATATTCTCTTCTACTTCTCTCTCGGTAGAAATAACATTTTGTTCTTCTGAATTCATTAATTCCACTTTAGAGATGGATGTAGCATGCTTATCGGAAACAATGTCTTCTATCGCATTCTTTATCCTCTCGTCATTTTTTCCTATGTCCATTAATTTATGACTTTGACCAGATTCCAATGATTCGGCAGAACCAACATCTGACTGCATAAATTTATTCTCTAATTGCTCCACATTTTCTTTAATTATAGAATTTCTGCTTGATTTTTCCTCTTTGCACGGTGCATCAAATATATTACTATCAGTTTCAGTTTCATCTACTCTGGACAGTTGCTTATTGTGTAATGTTCGGACTTTAGGTTCTGTCGAGAAGACAGATAAGTTATTAACAGAATCAGATTGATCGGAACACATAGTAATTCCTAGGGGTTGTCTCATACGTTTTTCTCGTTGATAAAAATATCTGAAAAAAGAAAAAAGAGAGAGAGAGAGAGAGAGAGAGAGAAAGAACAGAAATATTAAAGATTAATGCAGCATTCAGGGTATTTATATAGGCTGAATTTCTTTTAATAACCTAGGTGTATCATCCTTCTTTCTTATTCCTTGCATAAGAATTGAATTGGCAGGAGTAGGTGTAGATTCGACAACGGATAGACCTCTACTGTGAAGTGGCATTTGTCTTGCACTATTCTGCGACCATGTCGAAAGGATCGTTGATGGAGTTTGAGCTGCGTTTGTTAGAATGTCACTTTGTAATTTGTTTTGTAAAATGGATCCTACTGAATGAAGATTTGTATGTTTTAAAGGGGTAGCTGTTGAAACAGAATAAATGGATGATCTAGTATCAGAAATAGATGGGGTCTCTGAACAAAGAAGATTTTCTGAGTTTAAATACTTCTCGTCCGTAGGAGACTTTGGTTTTGATGGATTTGTAACTACACGGTTTATATCTCGCAATGTATTTTTGTCGTTGGCAAGTATAAAGGCAATACGTCCAATACCGCTTTCTGTATCCCTATAAGGTTTATTTTCATTTTTATGATCAAATTTTTCTCTATGTATATTTTCTTCCATAATCAGATTTCCTTGTCTCTGTTCCATATGTTCAACATAGATATTCGACGGAGTATTTTCATGTACTTTCATGCCTAATACATTGTCTTGATACGATTTCAATCCTAAATTAGAATTCCTTTCATCTTTTATCGTATCGTGAAATAAAGAATTTCCATGCTGTATCGCATCCGAGAGATCGCTGTTTTTAATATTCTGTACGCAAGTATTTTCACGAGATATTACTTTGCGACTCTTTTCTTGTTCTCCCTCATCGGTCCTGTTAACATTATCATACACAACGGTATCCATTTCCACCGACAACCTAACATCACTATTAGCTTCATTATCATCATTGCTTTGTAAATATTCTTTGAAAGAAGAGTTCGAAGAAACACCAGCATGTACTTCTTTCGATTTTCCATCGATACATCCAGAATGCGATACATGTTGCAACGATTCGTCGTTGCAACGTACATCCTGAACAGAATCATTTAAAGGTAATGCTTGAACATCATAGTCAGTTTCATTTCCTGAATTAATTGTATTTTCTTCATTTTCTTCATCGTCACTTTCACAAAAATGCAATAAAGCTTTCACACGAACCGGTTGAAACTTAGGACGTACGTGCAATCCACCAGCACCAAAACTTGATCTAGTAGAATGATCTTCCATTATTTAAAACTTTGCAAGAATGTTTTCAAGTGATTTCCAATCTAAAAATACGAAAACTTAAATAATATGGTAAAATACGTGATAATAAGATAGATCAAATACTCGATAACTCTACCGATTGTTCTCACGAAAGTAATAAAATAAGAATATTTCTGGAAGAAGACCAAGCAAAAAGAAATAATAGAATAATCTGCTTTTGTTCACTTAGAAACACCATCATACGCGCACTTGTCAATGTTCCTCCTGTAGCATCAAAGAAATGTCAATTTTCTCTATGTTTCCTCGATGAAAAAGAAAAATCAAAATACGGTATAAACAAAATACAATTACAAATGAATATTTACGTCAGAATAAGTTATTACATCAAATGGTACATTGTGATTAATCCTAAATACCATTCAGTGTCCATATTTTGGATTTTCAAATACAAACTGTTTCATTTACTTTCTACCGGTTATTTCTTTATTACGTCATCAAAATTTAAATCCTCAAAAAACATTCCGATTGGTTGATGCCAGGGCGCTGCGAGACCATTACATCTTTTCATTTTCTTCTCTTCTATTTGTACAAGAAACGTTTCATCCCTTTTAAATTTCTTATAAAAGGAATCGATTAAAAATCGCAGGAATATCGAGCCATTAGGCTCTAATAATCTATCAATGGAATACGTTCGATAGAAAGACCGTCCGACTCGCGTACGTGGAAAATTATTTATACATATCTATCCTACGCCAGATGGCACATTGGTAGAACATTCTCAATTTTAGATTGAATTTTCCCACTATAATTTCTCAATTCTTAGGACCATAAATTGAAAATTCAAAAGGACGCTAGACTACAATGTATTTTTAAACGATACAATCGCACATTCCTCTTTTACGCAATCCTCTGAAAAAACGTTGTGTCCTTAAGTAAACAAATCATACTTCATTTTAATTTCTCTTCAATCTGATTTCCTATCATTTAAAAAATTATCTAACGTAATACGTACAGATATTGGAGTTTGTTGAATTTCGATTAAACTCAATTTCTATTAAATGATAACCCGCGCGTAAGCATAGAAATTTTGAATGCTGATAAATATCAAAATCATTCCAAATATCATACTTGAAGACATAAATTCAAAGATATACATATCTAATGTCTCTCATTTGTATATGTTATTTGCAATGAAACTGGCGTAAGTGTAAGTGTAAAAAAAAACTATACAATATACATATGTAACAATATACAATCTTTGTTTTCATGCTCTTTATCATACACATTGTGATCTATTCGATATCTCTCTCTCTCTCTCTCTCTCTCTATCATATTTTCTTAATTATTCATAGAAACAAAGAAATCGTCTTCATTATATTTCATTGTTTTATTTATTCGAAAATTAAATGAAAGTATGACTAACAAATAATTCTTTTATGCATTTACTCGATGTGATATTGATGCCAACAATGCTCCTCAAGTAATGATCGACCTTTATAAGGTCATACATAGGAACTACTTGGCAGCAGTCATAGTACACAATGGGACTCATACGGACAATTACATCCTATCCATATTTCTTATCTTCTTTCTTATAATCTAGCAATTATCCTAAGTATGTTTTATCCCTTTTCTCGCATATAAATATGATTTTCATGTAAACTTAAACTGTCACTTAAATTGAAAAAAAATGCCAAGATCCTCCCATCGTGTCGCAAGATTGATAGATTGACAGATCGCTCTATTGTCTCATTCTCTCTTTCTTTCTTTCACTCTGTTATTCTCATTCTCTCCCTCTCTTTCTCTCTCTCTCTCTCTCTCTCTCCCCTGCCCCCGTTGCAGTGCGTAAACACTTCTTTATAGGTAGACTCGGAAAGCTTTGGGAGGTTTCTGTATTCTATGGTTCGAAAGATTAAGAAACAGCCTGCATCATAGCATTTTGCATAGACGTATGAAGAGAGATATAAAAAATAATATTTTATTTAAATCGCAGGGACGAAATTAGGAATTGCATTATGAGTAATGAAAAATGGTCTAAAGTATGTCAAAGTGCTCTTAGCGTTTCCCATTATTGTAATTAAGAGCTCGTAATGGTGCTTTGAAGGTCGATGCAGATTGTTGCTGCATTTGATATGCCAATGGATGAATTTTAAAGCCATATAACCTGTAAATAGTACAAACTGTTATTCATATTTTAACAATTGCAATGAACTCTGGTCGTTACAAATGTCATATCCAACGAATTTTGTATAACAGCAGAAATATTATCAAACAATATGAATCACCTAGGTACAAATTGATTTGCTGCGCGTTTTGGTCTGTACTCTGGGTGAACCATAAAAAGCATGTGTGGAAATCCTGTACCAAAATATGCACCATCGGTATGATGATGCCTAGAACTTTTAGGTGTATAGACATCCATACATTTAGGGCAATAACTTTTGACCATAGCTTCACCAGGAACATCACTAAGACCCAGAGGTAACATTGGTTGGGACTCGCAATATACACGCGGACAATGGCCAAAATCACCCGCTTGATATTTTTCAATCATTTGAGCAATTCCTCGATTTGTGAGAATATAACGTGCATGAATGAGACCATAAAGCATTTCCGCAGCTTGTTCAATCAGATCTGACTGGTTTGGATTGTCATCTAAATCGTCATCTACTATAAATAAAAAGCAGTTATCAGAACTAATGCAAAATGATATACTTAGAAGTAATACAAGGAACTTAGCACAACGGGTTCACCTACGAGGCTCGAGATCTAATATCATATCTAGTGCTTGTCTGTAATGTGGCACTTGTTCGTTCAATCCTGTTAAATTAAATTTATCCTGAATGTAATCTTCATCGACCTGAAACAATTTATTAAATATATATATATATAAACCAGTATAAAATCCTAATGATAATCGAAATATTACACAATATGTTTACAAATAAGAATGATATTATCGAGGTAGAGAAAGAAATATGAAATAATAATTCAGACATCTGTAGGTCATAGTAATCTATCACAATGTTACACTTTTCGTTGTGTTACAAATGGAAGAAAATATCCATAACTCTTATTCACAATCGTGTTAAATTATGACAACTACGACGATGAAGATAATAAAAATATATTTCGGTTCGACTTAAGATTTATCATTGCTTCATTGACAGATTGATAAAGAATAACTAATTATGAAGACGAATAGAGACAAACAGATACTTGACTTACCTCACAGAAAAACTCATTTCCTCTGAGGCCACAAAACCACGATATCCAAGATACCTCCTCGGAACTGCTCATTTTTCTGCGAACGAAAAAATTGAAGAAAAATATTCTTTATTAATTTTCTGTGCTAAAAAACTGCCACCGCCGCCACCGCCGCGTTGATGAAGTACAGAGAGCGCGTGTGTAATGCGTGAACATGCGTGTGCGCAAGAATCGCGAATCGTATCTTTGTACATACGTACGTGCGCTTGCGCGCGCGCGCGCGCGTGTGTGTAAGGGATGCGCGCACGCGCATACGTTACGTGTTTGAGAGAGAGAGAGAGAGAGAGAGAGAGAGAGAGAGAGAGAGAGAGAGAGAGAGAGAGAGAGAGAGAGAGAGAGAGAGAGAGAGAGAGAGAGAGAGAGAGAGAGAGAGAGAGTTGTATAATAGAACAGATATATATGCACTAACACACGTGCATCGATATGAACGAATAATTATTATATATACGTACATATGTATGTATGCAAATGTGCACGTGTCTACATGTGTGATGTATGTACATACGTATATACGTATGTGTATTACGTTTGTGCTTAGTGCCCGTTTGGCAATTGGTTAAAAAGACGCGAACGAATGGGTGCAGGGGGAGCAATGGAGTTTTGGCTTTTACTAAGCAAGATGCCCGACATTACGGCCTCTCCGCGGCTTCACCTACATTGGCGTGGTCATCGCTGCTTCGTCAACTGATTTTCAAGTACGACGTACGATCCGACACGGCCAGGAAGCACATTACTCGAAAAAAGCCTTGTAGGACCGAGCGGCCCAATGTAAACCCAAAAATAAACAGCCCTTACGGCTTACCTTTTGGTGCTTTGATTAGCCACGCTTGCTCGTCGAAACGATGTAGATGGCGCTCTTATCGTATCCTAATTTCCTCCTTAATACCAACCTTATATTTAACATTGTCATTAAGAAAGAATATCCGTTTTCACTGTTATCCATTAGAACTTCTGGACTAATATAATTTGAAGTACCAATGGGTACAATTTTTTTACAACACATGTCATATCTGCATTTATACTAGAAACAATACCAAAATCCATTTATTTTGTATGACCACAAAATAATAATATATAAAGAATGTTTCATATGTACATTCTTTATAATATGAAACTAACTAGTACAGAGATTTTCAAAAGTATAAAAAGGAACTATTGTATTTACAATGTACAATACACAATCTTCTCTTTTATGATCTATCATATACCTGATTCATCCTAATTTTTCAATTAGTCATACACACGAAAAATCTTGATCACTATATTTCATTGTTTTATTTATTTGAAAATAAAATTTAAGTATATCTAACAAATAATTCTTTGATGCATTTACTTGATATGATATCAACACAGACAATACTTTTTAACTAATGATAAATCTTCATACGAAGATCATACATAGGAACTACTTGGCAGCAGTCATAATTATACAATGGACTCGTACGGACAATTACATCCTATCCATATTTCTTATCTTCCTTCTTATAATCTAGCAATTATCCTAAGTATATTGTATCCTTTTTCTCGCATATAAATATCATTTTCATGTAAATGGAAATTGTCACTTAAATTGTTATAAAAATTCCTCCCATTATATTAGAAGATAGATACATTAACAAATTGCACTATCGTCTCGTTTTCTCCCCCCCCCCTCTCACTCTCTCTCTCTTTCTCTCTTCCCCTCTCCACAAAAATTACGTTTAAAACCTAAGTTTTTTATAAATTGGCTTATTGTAAATAGGCTTGGAGAACTTGAGATTTCCCTATTCTATAAGATAATAAAAAAATAGCCCGGATTACAACATTTTACACAGTCAAATGAAGAGAGATATAAAAAATATTTTACTTATATCTAACAAAAAATGATCTAAAGTACATCAAACTGCTCTTAAAATTTCTCGTTCTTATCTTTAAGAGCTCGCAATGGTGTTTTAAAGATCGATGCCGACTGTTGCTGTATCTGATAAGCCAGTGAATGAATTTTAAAACCGTATAATCTGTAAATAATAGAAACTGGTATGTATATTTTAATAATCGTAATGAAAATAAGAAACTAATTGATATGAATGTCATACTCAATAAACAATTTGTTCACCTGCGTAATAATAAAAACATTATTAACCAATATCAATTACCTAGGTGTAAAATGATTTGTTGCGCCCTTTGGTCGATACTCTGGATGAACCATCAGAAGCATGTGTGGAAATCCTGTACCAAAATATGCACCATCGATATAATGATGTCTAGAACTTTTAGGTTTGTAGATATCCATACATTTAGGACAATAAATCTTAACCCATCCTTTGCCAGGAGTATCGTTCAGACCTATAGGTAATGTTGGTTGGGATTCGCAATATACGCGAGGACAATGACCAAAATCACCTGCTTGATACTTTTCAATCATTTGAGCAAGTCCACGATTTGTAAGAATGTAACGTGCGTGAATTAGACCATAGGTCACTTTAGCAGCCTCTATGACGTAATCATATTTGATTGCCTCTATATCATAATATGCTATAAATAAAATGCAATGGTATCAAAAGTAGTATACAATAATATATTTCTAATTAATGCAAGGATCTTAGCACTACTGATTCACCTACAAGGCTCGATATTTAGAATCAAATCTAATGCTTGCTGGTAATATGGCACTTGTTCGCTTAACCCTGTTAAATTAAATTTATCTCTAATGTAATCTTCGTCGATCTAAAACAATTTATTAAATATACATATATATATAATCTGTATGAAATTCTAACAATGATCTTAATATTACATGACATAATTCTAAATGAGAATAATATTATTAAGATGCGAAAAAACAAGAGAATGATAATTTCTACATCCAACTATTAAAATATAATTCGTAGGTCATAGCAATACATTACGGCATAACATTCGTCATAGTTGGAAATGAAAAGAAAATATTTATAGTTCTTACACTCTAACCTCATTGACCGAAGGACAAACAGAGGCAGACAGATACTTGACTTACCCGACAAAAAAACTCATTTCCTTTGACGGCACAAAACCACGATATATAAGATATCTCCTCGGAACTGCTCATTTCTCTGTAAAGGAAAACATCGAAGAAAAATATTCTTTATTCATTTTTTGAGCTGGGACAAGGCCACTACCACCGCCGTCACCACTGTGTTTACATACGCATGTGCGCACGTGTGTAAACGCATGCTTGTACAATACGTACATGCGTTCGTACGTGATAACATTCGTGCTTAATGCTCGTTCGGCAATTTATTATAAAAATATAAATGAATGAAAGTGCAGAGCGGGATATGAAGTTTTGCCTTTTCGAAAAGAAAATGCCCGACATTAAGGCCTCTTCACAGGTTCACCTATGTAGATTGGCATGGTCATCGTTAATTCATCAACCGATCCAATTTTCAAGTACGAAGTACAATTTGAAACACACTATTTGTGAAATAAAGCTTCGTAGGATCGATGGGCCCAAAGCCAAAAATAGACAGCCTTTAGGGCTTACCTTTTGGTGCTTCGATTAACCACGTATGCTTGTCGAGGTGACGTAGATGGAGTTCTCGTTTAGCCTAATTTCTTCCATCTTTCAGTCATTCTCCTCCCTTTTTTCCATTTAAGATTATAGTATTTAAAATTCGATCATACGTTTTTACATGAAATGTGGTAAATTTTTCCTCCGATTGAAATTATCTGAATTCTTTTCGATGAACCAAAACGAGCGTTGGATTGTTTTAGGTTTGCATACATTTGCATAACATTGACATGACTCTCCTCGTTAATTTTTATAATTGAAACAATATAAAAAGACTTAATATCTTGCAATCGTACCAAATCGCAAGAACGATCGTTGATCTCATTACTGTTAAGGGGGTTTCTATGATCTTGTTATCTTTCGATGAAATGTACGCGATATTAAAAACATTGTGATTTTCCAAGTACGTACATGTATATATGTACACACACACGCGCGCGCGATGCAACCACGGGACGTACGTGATTTTTGGAAATAGACGTTTAACCTGTAAACGTTCGTTTCAATGTTCTATTTTAAAATAGTATTAATAATAAAGTTGGAGATAGAAACATTGATCTTATCTTCAATTCAATGAAGACCTTATTGATATTCCCCATTGTTAACTTTTTGAAACATTAATAAACATAATAAACATAAAAAAATGTATAATTAAAAATGTTACAATTACATACGAATACAGTACAATTAAACGAACGATGGACTTTTGGGTAAAGCTAGGTAGATTTAAGAATGAGCGATCAACTATCTCTATGTGTCTCTTATCATACCAGTGCATAAATATAGAAATGTACTTTTACCTTTAGAAGATACTGCAAGCAATTATGGTAAATATAACTTTAACATTGTTTACAATTGATTGCACATCATGTTCTAAATATTTTTCTAGATGCATATGTGGTATTGGTTGGGAAAAGACCTGGGTACATTCTTGTTTCCAGGATACAATGTTTCCACTACATATGCTTTTGTGTCTACTTGTATAGGTTTAATTAGTCTTGCAATATTATATGAGGCTATGAAAATATCCCAAATCAAATTGGAACAAATTGCGATATTTAAACAAAAACCTGTTTCTAGATCTTCAGAGAATTCTTCTTTGTTATCTAAAATGTCACCAAGATCCTTTGCTTCTTTCTCTTCTATGAATTGGTATTATTTTGTATAATAACGATAAGTAATTCATGCTGTATATCTTACCAATCAAACAAAAACATTGTATAAGAGTAACAAGATCAAAGGAAAATATATTTTTAATTTAATCTTGAGCTCGTGATTAAAATGATTGTTTATTATCAGCCCAAGCTGCGGCAAATGGATATTACAAGTACTTCATTGGTCTATTCATACCACGCTTGGTTATATACTTATGATGGCAGTTATGACATATAACGTATATATTAGTATTGCTCTTGCCATCGGAGGTTCCTTAGGATATTGGATATTTGGTCCTGCCTTGATAGAATTAAATATGAGTCAATTTCGAGAAAGACAAAAGATCATTAAATGCGACAAGGAATGTTCAGGTAACTTATTAATCGCACTTTTACCAAAACAGAACAAAATTTTTCTACTTGTGATATTTATAGATGCTATTCTGAACCAAGAAAGACGCGAGTCTGCTGTCTCTGTTGTTGCGGAACAATTGGTATTAGAAGCAACAGCAGAGATTCATACGCCAAGAGATGTCTGAGAAGATAGATCTCCTTGACTCGATTGGAATTAATCTCAAATGTACAATTCAGTCGAAAGAACAATTTATACTTTTGCAACTCCAATCATTACTTTTTATTATTTGATAAAAATATTAGATATGTATTTGTGGTTACAATCATGTACAAGGGAAAGTACAACAAAACTAATGGATAAATAAAAAATAAAATCATTGAAAACAAACAAGACAACAATTAATTACCTTACATCAAACAGCTATTAGTTTTGTATTATTTGCAGCTGAACGTATATCAAGTAAGTAAGAAAATAGGAAAGGGAAAGGCAAGTTGATAGCGCACAGATCGTTCGATCGAAAACTGAACCGTTATTGGAATAACATTTTACGTGAAATACATTTGGCTACTTGTGGAGGCTCTAATCTATATTAATTTCCATTCGTCAGAGTTACGATCAATTATGTATATATATTTGACAGAAATGTTAGATTAAACGAAGAGCAACCAAAGTCGCCCATGTATTTATTATCGCTTTAATTCAATTAGGAATTTCCTAAATTTCTAATAAAACATTACATTATTTTACATTCAAAATGCATTAACAGTTATATAATGCTTAAACAAATGCGATATCGTTTATATTTGACCTAATAGTATATTACACCAACCTAGCGCCATATTGTGCATTATATATTGCGTAAATAAATATAAAATAATCGAAAGTATTAATATTAGTATAAGTATTAACGAACGTACCTGCGTGAAAGCAACGGGAGACTTCTTCCGATGTTTATTCTTCGAAATATAAAGCGAGAATTTTTAATAACTATGCAATGTTTAAATGATTGATATTATTTATACAGTACTAGATATAAACTGTACATTGTTTAAATTAACATACAATAATCGCAAGTATAATCCACTTCAGAATAAAAAATTGTTGATATAACAATTTCGATGTGAAATACTTTTGTCAGTCACTTGATGATATTGTCTTTAGTATATACATTTAATTATTATTTAAGTCCTTTGATATATCATTTCTTATGTTTCTATTATTTTATTAGAAAGGTTAAGATGAAACTAATATACGTTACTGAATGAATATATCTTGTAAAATGACGTGCTTAATAACAAAAGAAAAATTTCTATTCAATATTGACTCCATGAAGCCTCTGCATCAATGCGATCGATATAACATGTATGTGTACGTATTTGCGCGTGCGTCTGTGTGTATTCGTATATCGAGAAAAAATGTAGCCTAACAATACAAGCTTTGCCATCTAGTGAGTCTACTTTGCAAGCATCGTTCGAGCGCTTTATTTGAAAAACTGTATTGCTATTACGTTTCTTATTTAAAAAGTGAAACTTTTACGACAATATGACGATTGAATTGTGATATTTCATTTTAGAAAGAATATTTGCATAATATTTAAATGATTAATATTGCGATACAATACCATCGAGACCAGCACGATGACGAGTTTGATGCATGAAACAAAATGAACCTCACAGGTGTCGAGTATTCGAATGATTACTTCAGAGTGACAAGAAATTATAATAGATATTAAATATGTCAGAAGTGAATCCTAAACATATGCTTCATAGCGGTATTTTTCATCCCGTTTTAAGACTATGGCAATCTCCAAATGTAGAAATTACCGTTAATAATCTTATGTATCCCATTTTTGTATCGTAAGTATTCCTACTTAACCTGCCGGTTTTTAGAATCGATGAAAATGTGTATTTACATTTAATCTGGTTCTGCTTCTATATAACAGTCCTTATAATATTTATATATATTCTTCTTTCGATATAATCGATCCTATCAAATAGATAATTAAAATATTATCGTTCAATTATAATTTGTTACATAATGTTTCTTCCAATGGAAGGAAATACACCTTTTAGCCATTAAAAGCGTTACCACAAGAAATGATTAATAAATACTTATTGATAGTAATAAAGTTATTATGGATAAAAATAAAAGGATTTCAAACTCATTTTGTGTTATTATACATTTTTTTTCTTTTTTCTAGCGATAATAAAAATGACAAGGAACCAATCGGTAGTATGCCTGGCGTATATCGTTATGGTATCAATCGATTATATGAGGATTTACAACCATTAATATCAAAAGGATTGCAATCTATATTATTATTCGGTGTCTCAAAACATCTAATAAAAGTAAATACTTTAGATTTCTAGCTATTTATCTCCAATAATCATATCGATATACATTTATTCGTGTAGGATCACGTCGGTTCTAACGCTGATAGCGAAGAAAATCCTATAGTTCAGGTGGTACCATTGATAAGGCAATGGTTTCCAAATTTAGTAGTAGCATGCGACGTATGTTTGTGTCCTTATACGATTCATGGTCATTGTGGCATTTTAAATGATGATGGAACTATTGATAACAGTGCAAGCATTAAACGTATTTCTGAAATTGCAGTCGCATACGCAAAAGCTGGTTTGATTTTTTTTCTTTAAATCAGAAATCGAATGAATAAACATTTATTTATTATATCTCTTCCCTATTTATTTTAACACGACAATAGGTGCCCAAATAGTTGCACCATCAGATATGATGGACGGTCGAGTAGGTGCAATAAAAAGGCAATTAGTTGCGGCTGGTTTGGCAAATAAAGTTGCTGTATTATCGTACGCAGTTAAATTTGCATCAGGATTTTATGGACCTTTCAGAGATGCATCTCAATCGGCCCCAAAATTTGGCAATCGTAAATGTTACCAATTACCACCAGGCAGTAATGGGTTAGCAGCTAGAGCTGCTGTAAGTTATAATCTTATCGTTTATATTATATTGTTTTCTATCGTTATTTTAACTTAGCATTAATTTTTTCTCTTTCCTTTTTCTTTTCTTTTCTTTAAAAGGCCAGAGATATCGCAGAAGGAGCAGATATGATCATGGTTAAACCAGGATTACCTTATTTAGATGTAATCAGGCACACGAAAGATGCACATCCGGAGTATCCTATGTTTGTTTATCAAGTCTCAGGAGAGTATGCAATGCTATATCACGGTGCACAAAATGGTGCGATTAACTTGGAAGACGTGCTAAATGAAGTTTTATTATCTATGCGACGAGCAGGAGCAGATTGTATCATAACATATTTTACGCCATTAATTTTAGATATGTTAATGCCAAAAAGCAAATATTAATTATTTGAGAATTTTTCTATGACAGTGCTGATGATTGCGATTAAAAAATTGATGTCGATTACTTTAATCGCATCATAACGCAATCTCTGCGAAAAAGAAAACAACTAAACGCTATGTTGTTAGTAATATGTAAATCATTGTACATACACGTTCTATGGGGGTTAGTTTCTGAAAATAAATTGTAATGATCGATTGAAATAGCAAGAATATTACATCTCATTTTTATTAATACAATTTTGTCAATTTTGTACTTACTTGTCATATCTAGGTTATGGTAATCTACGGCAATCTATCATTACATGCAATAATATATATCATTATTTTACCCAATGTATAATTCAATTAATGTCGCGTATTGTATTAGAAATATACAATAAATATAAATAATATCAATCAAAGTTTAAACGAAGCAATTAATCAGCATATTTCAATCGGCATTTGCTATGTACGTCACTCGAATTGATGCTTGATTTTTTTTTTTTTTTTTTTTTCTATTTCTTTTTTCCTCCAAATTCAGATTCTCCATTATATCGTAGATGATATTGATACATTTGAATTATTATATTATTACATGAAAATGATTAGATGAGATTCTATAAAAGTTTATCATCAGTATGCCGATAAAGCACCTCTACGTTTCGTCCGAATTTTCTGGAATTAAGATCCTGTGATGACGTGGGCCTATAAACGTTGGCCAACTCTATGGACGAGAACAAATAGCTTTACTTTATTCTCTTGTAGCATACCAATCGTAACCAATCGGTGTGAGCCACGACGAAATCTCACCGTTAATATCAAGGCGCTGATTTCAGTCTGCAGTCAGTCGATTCCGAATAGCTTGTGAGAAGTTTGGTTCGCCGAGGGACTACCTGAATTCTACTTTCGACTGGGAAGAATAATACTTATTATTCAATCGGTATAATCATTTTTTAACAATAATTGATTTTTATTTATTTTCATTAAAATGAAATACTTTCGTTCCGTCAACGAAACTATACTTTGATTCGCGTTATTTTAAGACGAAATCTTTCCTTTTTCGTGCCACGTATCGCTATTACATTCTGTCTGGAATGTATGTATGTACCTATTTGAAGAATAATTCTGTGTAACTTTCTTTCTATTTTTTTAATATTCTTGTAAATATTAACGCTTCTTTACGATCCTAATTATGTTTCTTAGCGTGTATACATAACGCACACGTACGACACATACGCGCGCGCGCGCACTACGTACAATTTTTGCATTTCAACAAAAATTTCAGAATTTTATCTTACTTTAAATTTATCTACTCAATGAGTACTCTTCTAACTTCGTCATTATTTTTAAAACTAATCGGAGTATTAAAATATTTCTCATCTTTTATATCAAACAAGTAGATGCCAAATACCATTTCAAATTCTTAGATTTATTTTATATGTTATTCAAAGAATGTGTTGAATTATTGATTAATTCTTACAATTGCGTGCGATTTAAACATCCCTTACTTTTTTATAGAAAGAAAAGAAAAGAGATAAACGTGAAAATAATCAATTATAATTTTCATTTAATTCCCAGGAAACATCAAGTAAATTTGTAAAAAATGAAAGGAGTAAAAGCTCTACTATTATTAGGGCTAGTTACAGCCTTGGCGCTGGCTAAGGAAGAAAAGAAAGACAAGAAAGAGGATATTGGGACAGTGATAGGGATCGATTTAGGTACCACGTATTCTTGGTTAGTACAAATATGAATAATAGATTTTAATTGATCGATGAAAAAATAAGTGTAGTACTGATAAATAGTATAGTTTCTAAAAAACTGTATAAAACAATAACAAAGTCATTGTTAATAATAAATAATATTTTTAGCGTCGGTGTATATAAAAATGGACGCGTTGAAATTATTGCCAACGATCAGGGAAATAGAATTACACCCTCGTATGTAGCATTTACTGGCGACGGGGAACGATTGATCGGGGATGCAGCAAAAAATCAATTAACTACAAATCCTGAAAATACAATTTTTGATGCGAAACGTTTAATTGGCCGTGAATGGACGGACACCACGGTGCAGAACGATGTGAAATTTTTCCCATTTAAAGTTATCGAGAAGAATAACAAACCGCATATAGAAGTTCAAACTAATCAGGGAAAAAAAATATTTACACCGGAAGAAATCTCTGCTATGGTTTTGGGTAAAATGAAAGAAACAGCGGAAGCATATTTGGGCAAAAAGGTTACCCATGCTGTTGTAACCGTTCCTGCATATTTTAATGACGCGCAACGACAAGTAGGGATAACGATATTATTAATGAAACGAATATACGAGTATTCTGTACAAGTCATAGGATTATATATATATATATATATCTGAATTTTTCTTTGTCATATCGCAGGCTACAAAGGATGCAGGTACTATCTCTGGGCTCAATGTAATGAGGATTATCAATGAACCAACGGCCGCTGCTATTGCTTACGGTTTGGATAAGAAAGACGGAGAAAAGAATGTCTTGGTGTTTGACTTGGGAGGGGGTACTTTCGACGTCAGTTTACTAACCATTGACAACGGCGTTTTCGAAGTTGTTGCTACTAATGGTGACACTCACTTGGGCGGTGAAGATTTCGATCAGCGTGTTATGGATCACTTTATCAAATTGTATAAGAAGAAAAAGGGTAAGGACATTCGAAAGGATAACAGAGCCGTCCAAAAACTTCGCCGTGAAGTTGAAAAAGCCAAGAGAGTACTCAGTGCGAGTCATCAAGTACGTATATGTTTATGGTACAATTATATTATTGTCGTTTCCGTTAATCTTAATGATATTCATTTTTCGTGCTACTAATCGATCGTATGATATTTGTGTTTCTCATTTATTGTACCTGTATTAGGTGAGAATAGAAATCGAATCGTTCTTCGAGGGCGAAGATTTCTCGGAAACTTTAACACGTGCTAAATTTGAAGAACTGAATATGGATCTCTTTCGTAGTACTCTCAAACCCGTACAAAAAGTATTAGAAGATTCTGATATGAGCAAAAAAGATGTACATGAAATTGTTCTTGTCGGAGGATCAACCAGAATTCCCAAAGTACAACAGCTGGTCAAAGAATTCTTCGGAGGTAAAGAACCTTCAAGGGGTATTAATCCTGACGAAGCTGTCGCATATGGTGCCGCCGTTCAAGCCGGTGTTCTTTCGGGCGAACAAGATACGGATGCGATCGTACTTTTAGATGTTAATCCGCTTACAATGGGTATTGAAACTGTAGGGGGTGTAATGACCAAACTCATTCCAAGGTATGCTTATCACTGATCTTAGTACGTTATTCCAACATTATTATATATCAGATCGATACGATACGATACGTCGATCCATTATTTTTCCCATTATTTTTCCCATCATTTTAGGAATACTGTCATCCCTACGAAAAAATCACAAATCTTCTCGACTGCGTCGGACAACCAACATACCGTTACGATTCAAGTTTACGAAGGCGAACGACCAATGACCAAGGATAACCATCTTCTCGGGAAATTTGATTTAACTGGAATTCCACCGGCTCCCCGTGGAATACCACAAATAGAAGTTACATTTGAGATCGATGCCAATGGTATTCTTCAAGTATCCGCGGAGGACAAGGGCACTGGAAATCGAGAGAAAATAATAATTACCAACGATCAAAATCGACTAACGCCCGATGATATTGAAAGAATGATCAAAGATGCTGAAAAGTTTGCGGACGACGATAAGAAATTGAAGGAAAGAGTAGAGGCTCGTAACGAACTCGAATCTTATGCATATTCCTTGAAAAATCAACTAGCCGATAAAGAAAAACTTGGTTCCAAGGTCACGGACTCTGACAAGGCAAAGATGGAGGAAGCGATCGACGAGAAGATCAAATGGTTAGAAGATAATCAGGACACGGATCCGGAAGAATATAAAAAACAAAAGAAGGAACTATCGGACATAGTACAACCAATTATAGCTAAATTGTATCAAGGTGCTGGTGGTGTTGGTGTACCGCCAACTACCGGCGAAGAAGACGATGATCTAAAAGACGAACTATAACCGTTCAAGAGCCGCCGACGAAGCGACTTCGTTCTTATTTAGACTGAAATAATCCACTTCCTAAGTGAGGAACGCATCAAGGACCTACTAATATTTGTCAAATGATAATGTCTTCATGATGGATGGATATCGGACGGATGAGTCGAAGAAAATTTCAAAATCTTGCGCCTGCGCGCGCGCGCGCGCACCCACCCACCCACACACACACACACACACACACACACACACAGTGATCTATCATGAATCGACATACTAATTGACTCTCTATCATACATATTTCTTATAAGGAGCAACGATGCTTCTTCATCTTCTTCTCAAATCAAGGAAGAAAGAAAGACAAAGGAAAAAAGTAATTGATATATCTAATGGAGAACTTACTTAAAAAGTTCTTAGATAAGACTCCACGTATTGTTAATTTATTTTAATTGTTTTATATGTTTATTCTTAAGTGTAATCCATAAGCCAATTGTATAACTGATGTGTTTCTGCAGTGTGTATGTGAGTATGATTGAGTTTAAAGATGTTTACAATTTGTAATTATATATCTGAGAGAGAGAGAGAGAGAGAGGGAGAGGGAGAGGGAGAGGGAGAGGAGGAAAGAAAACTATAGTACTGTGTACAATACAGATAATGTGTAGGCGTGAGAGCGAGTCATGTATTAATACCATATATGTACTAATACTACATAAATAAATACATTTTTTCAATAAATGTCCTTTAAACTTTACTCGATGCGTAAAAACAACCAACGAGAAAAATAACAATTTCCTACATTTTCGACAATTTATTTCATCCTACTTCACTTTTCAAAAAAAAAAATAAAAAATAGTCCAGAATGCATGGATATGGAATTGATTTTTTATCATTGTTTACCTTTTTACCTATCTACTTTTTAAAATACAAAGCTAAAAAATAAAGCAATTGTAATACACGGGCCTAGTCTTGCTGTGTAGTATTTTTTGTTTTCTCCGTTACATAAGTAAATGTAGAAAAATAATATTAGTAGTAATTGTTCTATTATTTTTTAACACTTTCTCATTTTTTCTTCAACATTAACTGAATATATTTATAGATATTCTAAAGTGTAATCTAAATGATCAATATTCATCGATTAGAGAGTATAAAATTAACGTATGATATTGCTGCTGATATAACACGCGATATAATATTAATCATCAACATAAGATAGTTTTATAAAATTACGAGATTTTAATTTTTACTATTTATATACGTTATCTACGTATATAAATTTGATTACAATGCAAAACACTTTGTCAATCTACCAATGGCAAATGAACATTTTCTTGTATACGGCAAGGCCAAAAAGTAGGCATTTGTATTGCGAAGCATCAATTTAAAGTTCACAAGATTGGTATTGATATATTGATGTCGAAGAATGATAAAGAAGAGGTACTACTTTATCATGCATTATGTGTTAAATAGACAACACGTATCAGTACAACTTTGTAGTTCCCATTGCATTGCTTCAAACATTATAAGCTGTGAACGTTTATGATTCTTTACCAGAGCTACTTTTAAAGTAGCAATCTAATAATCTCCTATAATTATAATTTTTTACTTTTTTTATCCCCAAGAAATATAGTGTTACTTACATCAATTATTTGTCAGTACAGAAGCTGTCAGTACCGATAAAAATTAAACAAGCATTTTAAGCTTTTATTACTTATAGAAATTATTTGCTCTTTTCCTATCTTTCATTCTTTTCCAAATTAGTATGAACACATTTAACATACATTAGTTTACTTTTAATTACCTTATTTTGCCTTAATAAAAATAACTGTATGCACGATTTTTTATTTTTCCAATATCAACCTTTAAATAACTGTATATAAATTTCTTTCCATACTTTGAATGAATGATAACATTTAATGTATGATATTTTCGTTTAAATATTATTACGAATTTATGGAATATCCCTAAAATATCGTTATATCAGAACTCTTCAATCGTTATGTAATCGTATATGTATTATTAAAACTTTTGCAGGAAAAATAAAAGTCTCATTTACTTTTTTCATATTAAAATAGAATTATTACGACAAATTAACCACTTCATTCGTGAATTACCAAAAAGGCCCGCAAGTATCATACGTGAATATTAAGCACTTAATTTAAATTTCTTTCAGACCTGAGAATACATCCACGTTGTACTTTTTAACATTATCTTCAATGTGTTTCTTCTTTATATTTGGTAATTCAAGAATCAAGAAAGAGCTAAAAATACCATTGTATTCTATTTGATGTTATAAACAAAATTATGTATAATCATTTCTATAGATATTACTACTCAACAAATTAATGGACTCAGTACGCCTCTGGCAATTTGCTTATCCATTTCCCTAGTTTGAACATGTTTTGTGTATCACAGTATTATCTCAGTAATATATGTAATATTTTGTATTTAAGTTGTAATTACTTTGGATATGGCAAATATGAAATATAACTGTTAAATTATACTAATAAAACTATAAATTCTTTGGAGCTAAATGCATATCACAGTGGGAGAATTTTCGATGCTCTATTTCTTTTTAATGCTTATTCGAATATTCAGAAGCGTACCAGTCATCATCAAATATATCATCTTACAGATAATCATTTTAAATCTACGTATCTTATTAAAGATATTACAAAAAGCTTTACCGCCAACCAGTGGAAATAAGCAAGCAATAAAATGAAAGTAAATATATTTTGTTGTGTGTGTGTGTAAGGTGTGTGTTACTTGTTAAAAATGCACCATAGATTATTTTAGATACTGGCATTGTATCTAATATCCAGTCTTATACTAATTTTCTTATTGAATCAACTTTTTCTTAGTATCTTTTTCGTTTTCGTAATGTGTAATAAAAACTATAAGAAAAATAAAATTTTAAGCATGTGAATCGTAACTGCATAATTTCATTACTTTCCTAAGTACTTATTTTTTGAATAAACAAATCAAAAATTTAATCGCAGTTTTTTTAACGTAACAATTTTAACAAAACACATGAATTCTGTACTTTATGTCCTGTATATCTTAAAATCATTCTATATAAGATTGCCTAAGCTATTAAAGGCATGCAGTAAATATAGTTATTGATTTAATATTGATATATTAGTGAGACAATAGAAAATTCTTTTACTCTGTTATTTTTTCTTTTTTCTCTTTTAAAAAAAGAACAGAATATAGAAAAGTTAACATAATGTAATTAAATACGTTCACCATATCCCGTCACAGGATTTTCTAGTACTTATAAGTCCAGGCATTGACCAATTAAATTAAAATAAACGTTTTTAGTTTCATTTTACACAGTATTACATCAAGCATACTGTTTTAATTTGAAATTTCATCTATTCGCTAATTGTCCTTGATTCCTTTATAAGATTTTAACATTATTGTTTTGTAACCCTCAAGAAATTTTTCTCTATCTCAAAAGGCACTCTCACGTAGTGAATTATAAAAAACTTGCGACACGTAAGATCATTACGAAAAATCGTATAGAAATGAGAAATGAATTTCTGTAGAGATTTACCTTTGCAAGAATTACCGTATTATAGCATTTCATAAAATTTTAAACGGCGAATTTCTTCTTCACGAGAATGGAGTTATGTCATGTGTGTATCACATCACAATATACAAATAACTGATCTTCAAAAGAGTGACTTTGCAAATGCTTGTATAACCATAGGTACGGTTGCGTCAAAACCATAAATTGTTAAAATGTTTCTGTTGTATATATCCTCTTTGTATGCTTTTGAAGAACAGACAACGCAATTTATTAACCTACAAAAAATAATATCTTATATCAAGCCTTGTTAGATAAGACAGAACACAAGCGCGGACGCGCTCGCACACGAGAGGACGATTAAAAGTTGAATTCTTACTTCGTATGTGGAAGATTCATTTGTTCTCTGTAGTTTTCAAAGACTTCTTCACATTCGTTGTAGTTTACTATATCGTCCATTACATTAATAAATACATCATACTGATAACCCTTTTGAGAAGCCCATATAATCGGGCTACTTAAGCGAATAATATTATTTGGCATAGGCTGATACACATTCATTAGCGAAGAAAAATAGAGTGACTGATTCAAATTGATAATATGAACGTCGATAACGTCAAATGCAGCAGCAGTGACATCCTTTTCGCATCGAGAAAGTGCATATGCTATTAAAAAACCAGCTTCTGCTGCATTCACATTTCCACTGCGCCATGTAGGACACTTCCACATTATTTTATTAGCATTAATCGTTATCATGTAACGCAACCCAGTTGATTTGAGATTCTGTAGATGTAAACTCATAGTAAAGAGTAATTAATGATGCATCATAAACACGCACACGCACACATTATGAAACTTACCAAAACCGAAAGTTCGAATGCTTCGTTTAGCGCGCTTATAATCTTAGAGTTTGGTTTCGGCGGAGGAGGAAATGGTTTCTTTGCTTGTTCTTTCATTTTTCGTTTCTCGTATGACAATGGCCTTTGAAAGATACATTACTCGTTAATAACTTGATATGCTGATCAAAGTGATGGCTAGAACCATCACTGTCAACCCTAGTGTAAACCTACATATTGTTTTAGTATCAATCTACATATAAAATAATAGAATTATAAGTTGTATGATAGAGAAACGATCCTATACATCTGTATAACTTACTTTCCAGAATTTTCATAATTTTTTAAAATAATATAGACAAATATTGGATGTATATTGCTGCGAGCTAATCTTTCCTTATTAGTAATCTCATCTATGATTTTTTCAACAGCTGGAGCATTTGCCTTCAATAATCCCAAATTGTGTATCCTTTGCAGATTACTCAAAAGTGTATGTAAATCCATTGATGGTATCAATGAATTCCAAATCTGAGAAGATAATGAGGAGTTAAAAGGAGAAAATATTTATTTAAATAAATTTATATAGGAATTTTTATACCGTACCTCTGTAGATTTTAACATATGACCAGGAACATGGTCCAATGTTAATTCGTACTTTTCTAGAAGGCCAGCTGCCTGAACTTTATCATTACAATGTTTAAAGTCTTCAACTTTTTGTATATATTCAATCAATTCTTGTACACCCAAGTTATCCCCAAATGATTTTTTAGTTTTTTCCAAACCGTGCATTATGTATTTGAGTATCACTTCTTTTTCTATTTTAAACAATACAAGTAATGCTTAACGTCTATCGCTAACAACATCATTATTTATTTCCCGACTGCTGCTCAACGGCTTGCCTAATAATACCTGGTGTATCAGGATGCGGATGCGAAAGTTTCACTATATCCTTATGCTTCCACCCATATCTACCTTTGCATCTTGTTACGCATTTTGCCAATTCTAATGGTTCCTTGGAAAGGTACCAATTATTAACAGCTTTACGCAATCCATGACCCCAGCCATGGCTTGGCTTATAAGGGTGCGACATTGTAATTTTGCGTTTACTTAGTTCAGATGCAAATTTTATGAATAAGATAAAATGTTCTGGCAACGAACAAATTTTTCCTACAATTGCATAGGCCGCATGACGTAAACTTTCACTGTAAACTTGTTTGCTGCACACTGCTAACGCGAATATTAATGTTTCAAAGTGTGGAACAAGATCACTTTCAAATGCCTATAAGATAACAAAATAAAATCATTCTCATAAATGATACGGTCGATACTATTTCATCTTGAAAAGGCATTACCTTTAAAATAATTTCAATGGGTAATAGTTGCTTATTTTCATCCGCAGCTAATTTCTCTATACATCCTACATTTACCGCTAAAAAATAATTATGGGCAAACAAATTTCCTGGATGATAAAGAGCAAATTCTTTTCCAACATATAGAAATGCAGACATTTGTTCTTCGAACGAGTGAAAACCAAATTCCATTTTCTTAAACCCTTTGTTTGGTTTAGTTGCATCCATTTTTCAATGTACTACGATAGAAAAACAAATTTCATAGATTGAAACTTTATAGCATAACGTGTGATATGTAAATGTCTGAGAAAAGATTTATATTCTGTGTTTGCTTTATTATAAATAAAAAAGTTTTCTTTTCAATGACATTAGGTCTGTCAACACGACTCAATGTTCCATGAAATATATTTGCGGGATTTCAATGATAGAGAAAAGAGAACCAAATCCTTCTTTAAAAAATATCTACATAGACGTGGTACGCACTTGAGGCAGTTGAGGCAGCAACTACATCACCATGATTAAATATTCAGACAGATCAAACATTCTTCCCTATAATAAGAATACACAAAGAATAACGCTGCCATTACGGAGACAAATGTAGTCGCGACGTGAAAATCATATTCCTTAAAGACACAGTGCGATCGATAATAATCAAAGTAACATTCAGTGTTCCTATCGCAATTAAAAACGATAATAAGTATTAATAAATAATTAATTATAAACAAATTACCTTGCATTTACGAAGAAAACGAAGCGTACGGTTTACACCCAACGAACGAACGAACGGACTAACTGTACACGATGATACAGAGCACGCGCACAAACAGCCAATTACATTGGCAGCAAACGTAGCCAATAGACGGCGATCTTTCGAATGTAAAGAAATTTACGATTGGCGTACCAACCAATCGGAATCGTTTACAAATTTTGTTGTTGTTGTTGTTACAAAGAAATATCGTAGTATTTGTATTACTTTGCGAAGAAACGAACCATATTCGGAAAGTAAAAAATTCTAAAACGTTGTATTAATTAATTAGCGACACATACGTATATACCAGAAACGTTAGCTGGAGTCTCCAAGCGAATAGAATCGCACACATACGCGTTGACCAATAAGAAAGTACCTTCAATTTCTATAAAACTGACGTAACCAATGAAAGAAGACAACCCGTCCAATCATCGTGTAAAAATGCGCCCTGATTTTATCCTTCGTGAAGAACGAGTAAAGAATATGTAATTGTTAAGCAATGCGATAACTATGCGAATTTCATTATTTGAAGAAATATTGAGGAATAACGGAGCGATTGCCGCATTGTATGAATATTATGAAACGCAACAGGTAATTTAATATATACTCTGGTTAAAAAAGTATAATGAAAAAATATTCTTCTGTACATATAACGGTTATCGAGTGATTAATCAGAGATAAAAGATAAATAATGGACAGTGTCAAAGAAACTTTTTAATTTTCCATGTCATATCAATCGTACCCGGTTATAAAGAAATTCTTTTCATAACTCAACAATTGCAGAGGATATATGTATTGTAATAATATATTTTGGCGAGAGATAGGTTCGTAGGTATATGAATCGCAAGATGTCCCGTTTGGCAGTTTAACGTAATTAATCGAAATCGAATGCTTAAAGGTTTGTGCAATTTGCGAAATAATCGTTGAAACAAATGATCCATTCCGAAATCATTACGAAGCATTAGAATTTACTTCAAACGGACGGTTATTTCTTGTCTGTGCCATATCGCGGTATACACAATTAATTATTCGTTTTAATGAGAATTCTAACGTGCGTATAGACATGGTCTATAATAAAGTAAAATAAAATAAAAACGAAGTGGCTCGTACGAACGAATATGTTCGCGTTGGCAGGATGATAAAAGGATCGCTCTTTAACGATCGCAAGTGCTATGAATAAATCAATATTCATAATAAACAGTCATATTTGTATAAACTACAAAGTAAAGTACAGTCGGATAAATGTGTAGAATAAAGGCAATTAATTGCTTCCTCAGTTTGCCAATTCGTCATACTTCCTTCTTCCGTCCTCTTCTTTCCTTTGTCATTTCGTCCCTTCCCTGGAGATTCGGTTTGCCCAAATGACAAATACGTCGAGCTTTATGGGATCGACGGAAAAAAGGAAAGAGAGAGAGAGAGGGAGAGAGAGAGAGAGAGAGAGAGAGAGAGAGAGAGAAGAAGAAAAAGGAAAAGAAAAAGAAAGGAAAAAGAAACGAAAGGAAGATAAGAAAAAATATGAAAATGGATTTCGAAGATACGGATTAACGATAGAATTATTTTCTTTAGAAGCATTTGCGATGAACGATGCCAGGGCCAGACTCGTCGTACTCCTGCTTCGAGATCCACATCTGTTGGAAGGTAGATAGGGAAGCGAGGATCGAACCGCCGATCCATACGGAGTATTTCCTCTCGGGAGGTGCTATGATCTTGATCTTGATGGTAGAGGGTGCGAGGGCAGTGATTTCCTTCTGCATACGATCGGCGATACCAGGGTACATGGTGGTACCGCCGGATAGTACGGTATTGGCGTAGAGATCCTTACGAATGTCGACGTCGCACTTCATTATGGAGTTGTAGACGGTCTCGTGA
>NC_057702.1:79983-84035 GCF_014466175.1 Vespula pensylvanica | reverse complement strand
GAAGGTGTGATGCCAGATCTTCTCCATGTCATCCCAATTGGTGATAATGCCGTGTTCTATAGGATATTTTAAGGTAAGGATACCTCTTTTACTTTGTGCTTCGTCGCCCACGTAGCTGTCTTTCTGACCCATACCGACCATTACACCCTGTATTTATAAAAGTAAGATCGTTATCGATCGGTTCATTCTTTTTCAGGATACTTTTGTTATTGGTTTCGACTTATTATTTACGATTACGTACCTGATGACGTGGTCTACCAACGATACTAGGAAAGACAGCTCGTGGTGCATCGTCTCCTGCGAATCCCGCTTTGCACATACCCGAACCATTGTCCACGACGAGCGCCGCAACATCATCGTCGCACATCTTGGAGGACTGTTGTTAGTGTTTCTTTCTGCGAACGAATCAATGAAATTAATCGCTTCCTCTTTTCTTTTACATTCGCTTATGACAATCGCTTTGGTAGAATACGAAAGTTCGCTAGGTGGTAGTTCATTTCATAAGAAAGAATAACCGTTTGTATCTAGATACTGGATATTAAAAAATAGTAGAAACGATATAACGTTAAACCGAATCATTGAAATATCATTTTACTATCCACAGGCAGATTACTAGCTGCAACTAAATTTCCAAGTAGCATGCCCGTTTCGTGCATCATGGTATCCTTTTATTTCGTCACGTAGCACCATGCCAGATTTACTAAACTACACTTTGCACAAATTTCAATCACGGTGAAAATGTAGGTAATAGTAAGCCATTGGTTGGTACGAACCGACGATTGCCCTTGATACACTTGATCGCGATCACGAGAATCACAAGATCGGCGATCTACGCGTAATTAAGTTCGAAGAAGAAAGAAAGAATAGTAGAAAGCGTAGAGCAAGAAGGAAGAAAGAAGAAGAAGAAGAAGCGTTGTCTAAAGCAAGGTAAAAAGACAGGCGCAAGGTTTGCGTTTTCCGTCGAATGATTTACCGTTCAGAGTTGGATGACTCAATGGATCGGCGACGATCTCTTAGGGACGAACGTTGTGCAAGAGACCGAAAGAGGCGAGTGGCGCACCGTCTGCTCTGTGGGGTACCTTTATCCATATCGGTTCGAAGCCGAAAATAGCGATCCGCCCCTTAGATGGAAATCTGCTGTACGTTAACGCGCGCATCGGTCCGCTGCCGCCGCCGCCGTCGCCGTCGCCGCCGCCGCCACCACCACCACCACCACCGCCGCCGTCGCCGCCGCCGCCGCCACCACCACCACCACCACCACCACCACCACCGCCGTCACCGCCGTCGCCGCAGCCGCCATAGCCGCCACAGCCGTCGCCTAGTCCTTAGTCGCCCTAAGAGCGACGTCGAGAGGGAGACGCGGGTCGTCGCGACGCCGACGACGCGCTATTCCCGACGGTTCCCGAATCCAAATAAGGACTCGTTACACCGCAGGGCCGTCCTCCCCGGGTGCTTTTCACCTAAACGAAGGTACCGAGAATCGATGGTCCAGTTTACGCTTTCCTTCCTTCTTTTAACTATCGTACAATTCTTTTCTTTTTTCTTGTTGTTCTTTCTTTATTCATTTCTTTGTTTTTAAAAGTACTTCTTCTGTAAAAGAAAAGAGAAAAATGTAAAGAGCAACGTTCAAAGTAGGCTACGTTGTGAGATCTGGTCAAAGTCGTGCATCTTCGTCAAAATGAAACGTCATTTGTCTTGTACGTAATCATATATTCCTCTTATACATTTTATTATTACTATTATTATCAAGCGATTTTATATAAGAATGAATCGCGCGCGTTTTATATTTACATAAGAAATCATGTCGCGTTCCTTATTGTGCAATGGCTTAACGAGGATGATAAAGATGATCTAAATGTGAGATAACATAGGTAATTCGTAAGAACATATTCGAGAGAATATTGATCTTTGTGGAAAAACAGTAATCTCCTAATAATCATTTTTCATTTGGTATCGTTAAAACGTACCGGGCGACGAGAAATACTCGATCCACCATCGAGCCCTCTCCCCACTTTACCATTTTGTAGTAGCATCGATGTTGGCCGTCGATTCGTCGGACGGATTCGCTGACTTCGCATTACTGAGTTTCAATCTCGAAACGGCCACGTCTTTGCTAATGTTCTTTTAATGGTGCTTCTTTTGCATACGTTACGGTGACTAACTTAAAGAAGATCTTTACGAAAAAATGGGTGCAAATCGATCATCTTTCCGACATATGCGAGCAAGTACGAGGGTGAATATTTCCTGAGATTAAAATTAAATTATTAACGATGAGTTCTCTTACATTAATACTATCGTATCGGTTATAAAGCTTATATATATGAAACAATTGCTTCTTGATAGTTCGATTTCGATGGATAAAGTATTCGTGAGAGAGTTAGAATATAACGTTAGGATGTAAACTATATACGTATCTTATGCTTATCTTATTTCACTAAACAAACATGCAAAGTATTAGTTCGAATGTAAGATGGTATCGATACGATACCGCTTTGCATTTTAAACAAATTATAGACCTTGCGTAAATAGTCCTGATCAAACGATCTTTCTCTTTCAAAATTAAATTTGCAGATCGGACGATAAAACTGGGACAATTCATCCGAATGTTACTTTCTTCGTTGAATATGCATACAGCCACTAAGATGTTACCTGGATTTTCATTTTCACTGGGCATTGGCTGATGGATCGTTGTTAACCACATCGGTGAAAGACTTGATGCATCATTAAGGACGTGGTAATTTAAAAATATCATTACTGACTCATTGTCCGGTGTACAGCAGTGTGTATGCATGATCGTTAGATTGAATTCTCCCTTTGGTAGACGGCCAATTATATTTTCTTCCTTTTAAATAATCCATATCTGTATACATACGCAGAATTAGTTGGTTATAAAATGCAAATATTTAGTTACATGTAGACTAGACTAGTTTCAATAAATCCGTCTTATATACGGTTCCTCTGACCAAATATTTTCCACTTACCATGTACTTGGATTTCTAATATTCGTGAATATTAATTTCCTTTAATCTTCATCGTCCAATTAGTTTTCTTCTAACGTATAAAAACCAAAAACTGACATATGAAAATGACAGCGGTGCAGTACACGCATTAAGTCAAATCGTCCCGTTAATCGTTGCACGAATTTTGTATCCTTCGATCTACGATCTCGAACGTTTGCATAACGAAGGTTATAAAAGGCATAGGAATTATTAGACTGTTGAATATAATTTCCCGCCAAGAGAAATCGCTGAATATAATATACGAGACGAGACATAAAAGTCGAATGTATTTCTCTAGTAGTAAATCTAAATTTCATTACTTATTATGAAATGTTAATGAAATGATAACGTAAATATAATATGCCTACGAATAATGCGTATAAAGGGTAACAAATGAAAGATTACTGATTACACCGCTGTGAAAATATAAGTCTGATTTATTCCATAGAGATAGAGATGTAGAAATTGTGTGTATATATACATATACGTGTGTATATGTGTATCTGTATGCATGTCTACACACACACACGCACACACACATACGGTTACACACAATATGACGGTTATATACGATTATTGCCAAAAAGAATACCGATTGCTACTACTAATAAGGAATTCCTTGTGGTCGTAGCTAAAAAGTACCAACTCGAAATAATCGACATGTAGATTGAGATGAAATAGTGCGGAATTTATGGGTGTATCTGATAAGATAATATAGCAATAACAATCGTTTATATGAATATAATTGCTTAGAAGCACTTGCGGTGAACGATGCCAGGACCGGACTCGTCGTACTCCTGCTTCGAGATCCACATCTGTTGGAAGGTAGATAGGGAAGCGAGGATCGAACCGCCGATCCATACGGAGTATTTCCTCTCGGGAGGTGCTATGATCTTGATCTTGATGGTCGAGGGTGCGAGGGCAGTGATTTCCTTCTGCATACGATCGGCGATACCAGGGTACATGGTGGTACCACCGGAAAGAACGTTGTTAGCGTAGAGGTCCTTACGAATGTCGACGTCGCACTTCATTATGGAGTTGTAGACGGTCTCG
>NC_057702.1:76134-79883 GCF_014466175.1 Vespula pensylvanica | reverse complement strand
ACACATACCAGATCCATTGTCCACGACAAGGGCGGCTACTTCGTCGTCGCACATTGTGCTTTTTGTTCGGGTTTAAAGATCTATAAAAAAAGAAGCGTCATTTTGCATTAATTGGTTATCCCTTGACAATTGCGTAGTTTATCACGCATCAAAATGTTTTAGCTAAAATCTTTTGCGATCGTTCTTTTTATATATAACAGATTTCTATGATTATAGTGTTGCTTCAAAAAATTTCTCAATAACGTTTTCAGAAATCATCGCTAGCCAGGATTGACCCAGTTGCCTATAAAACGATAGGCGAGCGGCTTCAGCGTTGCAAAGTTATTTCTGTGCGGCGGATAGCTAAGTTTAGATGGACGACCAACGGACGCTCCCTAATAAGTTCAAGCAATGTTTATAGTATCCGACGTCGCCCCGGCTCGGCCGTTAAGTGAAAAAGCATAGCTCATATGCCCGTGCGTGCCAAAATTACGCTATGCTTTGAAAAGGATCGCAGTAGCGTACGCGGCTAAAGACCTCGATGTTTAAGACGATACCTTGCTGCCATATTAATTAATTGCGCCTCTGGAATTAAATTCGCAAATAGGGTGTGAATCTAGCCTAAGAAAGCTTAATTATTTTGCGAGCGAAACAGTTCTCTCTCTCTCTCTCTCTCTCTCTCTCTCTCTCTCTCTCTCTCTCTCTCTCTCTCTCTCTCTGTCTCCATCAATCCGCTATTGTATAGCTTTAATTATAAATATTGTTGACGAAGAGAGAGCGAAAGAGAGGTCGACAAAGTCGAAAGTAACTGCGCGAATACTCATCCGAAGAGATTCGTTAAACGCCAGCATTAAGTTGATTCTTTCTCCGCTTTGATAAAGAAAATTAATCGCTGTCGAAAGTATCATTTGGTTAAAGTCAAGTCAGTCGAACGATTTTTCCTTGAATTTAATTTTCGTTTCTATTGGTTTCGTTAAAACTTAAAGAAGATGTTATACATTGATAAGAACGGATCTTACGAACGAGAGATCGTTAAGTCGTATACATGCAAGAATGTTATCTATATCCATATAATATCAAAGATGAGTGACTGGAGTAAGATTGTTAGAAAGTATCTTAGGGTTTATTATATACGTACCGTGCACGAGACAGAGTTGGAGTGGCGTCTGTGCCTTTGGGCGTCGCGACGTCGAATATATGCTCTCGTCAGTACACCCCCGCATTTTCGTGGAATGGTGCGTGCTCGACAGGCACGAAAAAGGCTTGCCTCGCGGGCGTCGCGACGCTCGCCGAACTAGGCGGTTGCGAGATCTAAGCGAGAGATCAATGTATAGCTTCAAAAACTTCTACATCTCGATCCTTCTTATGATCAGTTCTCACGTAGTTAACAATTTTTTTCTTTCTTTTTTATATATAATACATCAAATTAATTGAAAATCACTTAACACTTAATCCGATCCAAAATTCGATACAAAACTATACGAACGAATTTATATTTTTCTTCTCAGATAGACATGATATTTTACGAGTGAATTTTTCGCGGGCGATTACTTATTGTTATTTTCAGCTACATGCGTTATGGAAGAACGATATCGTTCTTTTCTATATTTTGTTAATAACGACATTACTTCTTTCCCCCCTCTCCCCTCTTCCCCTCTTAACAAGAAAAAAAATGAATCATCAATGATCAATCTTTTTCAATTTTCCAATTAAAAGTCATAATTGCAAGTAGAGCCTCTCATCGAATCTCTCAGTTAAATGGATAATTCGTTCTTTTTATTAATTGTGAAAGATCCTCTACAAAACTATCAAAATAAACTTTCACAGACTGTTTATTTACTCTAAAAATAATAACGCGTATATTACTGGGACATGAATTAATTTATATTTTTATTTGACGCAGCAGCTATTGTAAAACAACTTTCTTTTTTGTGTAAAACAAGCAAAATGAATACTTGCTATAGCTGATTACTTAGCACTTTCATTGAAAAGAGCAAAGAATAACGAATAAATAATCAACAATTAAACAGCGAAGCTTTATTCTTAAAGATGCTTTTTTAAAGATTTATAAAAAGGATCCTCTTTTTATAGTTTCGCCTCTCTTATACGTATATGGAGTGCCATTCGATAGACATACCATTCTCACAAATGCACTAATATACAAGTAATTTTATTTTTTAATGCTAATACGTGCGTGGATACTTTTATTTATATATATATTCTGTCTAACCAATTAACTAATATACACGATCAAACAATTGATGGTTGGACGACGATCGCTGAGATTCATAAATATCATAAGAAGCTACTGGAAATCGATGTGAGTGACTGTTCGTAAAAATAGATTCCTCGTACCTAATTTGGATGCATGGGAGAGCCAAGTTTTGATAAAAGCTACCTCGTGCGGCGAGACAGCTTTTTTGGACATTGCTTCGCAATTACTCAGACGTGCTTTTGCTTGAGAGCGTGACTATCGATTCTGGTGAAAAAGTGATTAAAAATTATGACGAATACATATCGATGACAAATATATTATTGCGCGTTTTAATTCGGTTTAACTTTGAAAGCAGTTTCTAATTCAGGACTACAATTGGGCTACGGTAAAGAACGCGATTATATAGGAAAAATTTAATTCTAATAAACTAAAAATAGATATTACGCAATGTGCGCGCATCTCAAGAGTAACACTTAGCTGAATACATAGGGACAAAATAGAGTTTGTAAAGGAAGTCTTCTGAATTGCTTTATCGAATAATAAAACATCGTCGAAACGTGCGTTAAAATCCAGTAAACGTCTAAAGGATTTATACAAGGAGAGGATATAATATCGTGTTTTAGTATTAAATCATATTTATAATGTCGTGTGAAATGTATATTTAGGTTTATATTTGACATTGTTTGTCAATTGTATTGCAACAATGCAACAATGATTTAGTATATAATATTTACAAAGTATATTATAATAGGATCAGATGCACTTTAGAAGCCTTGCTTCGTTAACAACCCAGATAGAATGAATATGAACTTAATTGTACGATTACAGACAACATATTTAACATTAAGATAGTAAGCAATCTTAATGGCGACATAACGGTCAACTAAGCGTGGCCACTTCCAAAGCTCATTTTAACATAATGATTATCTTTGGAAATCTCTGATTACACTAACATTCGATGTAATAACGTTCACTTCGACTTTCCTTCTTGCAAAAAGTTACAAACTTAAAATAGATTGAGTAGATTGTACTCATTATTTGGAAAAAAAGAAAAAAAAAAAAAAAATCCCAAGAAAATATATAACCTGATAACGAAAAGTCGAATGCTGATGTGTCAATGATTTTCTTTCGTAACAGCACAATTGTTCGTATAAATTCGATCATCTCTCTCTCAACAAAACTCCTACACGCAACCCAGACGTTAATTCTTCAAAATCTGTGTCGCATTTCTGACACTGTTCAATAATAGATTTAAAAGCACTTGCGATGGACAATACCAGGACCGGACTCGTCGTACTCCTGCTTCGAGATCCACATCTGTTGGAAGGTAGATAGGGAAGCGAGGATCGAACCGCCGATCCATACGGAGTATTTCCTCTCGGGAGGTGCTATGATCTTGATCTTGATGGTCGAGGGTGCGAGGGCAGTGATTTCCTTCTGCATACGATCGGCGATACCAGGGTACATGGTGGTACCACCGGAAAGAACGTTGTTGGCGTAAAGGTCCTTACGAATGTCGACGTCGCACTTCATTATGGAGTTGTAGACGGTCTCG
>NC_057702.1:34441-76034 GCF_014466175.1 Vespula pensylvanica | reverse complement strand
ACACATACCAGATCCATTGTCCACGACAAGGGCGGCTACTTCGTCGTCGCACATCCTGCTATTTTCTTATCGCTGAAAGGAGATTATTCTTGGTTAAAGACAAATTTTACACGATTAATTTATTTTGTAATCGACTAAAAGAGGACGCGATAGTCCGAATAAGTTGATATATAAGAGCAAACTGAACTACCAACCGTGAGGGTGAGTTGTGGATGAGTAGGTAGCTGCGAAGCGGCTGAGGCCCGCAAGCGCCGCGAAGCCAGATATAACGCTCGCGTACCATACGCGATGCTACCGAAGATGGGCACGAGGGACGTCTCCAGGGCTGCCCAATAGATCTACCCACGCAAAATGGGAAACTTACGCAGTGCTTCGACCGGGACAACGCATAACCGGGAAATCGCTCGAAGCTAAATATTCAAATGTTGGGTGTATCATTGGATGCTCGAGGGTGGACCTCAATATTTTTTGGACATCCCTGACTGCTCGAGAAATATGCGTCAATCCCCACCGGCGCTTTTCTTCTGTTTTCTTCATCCTCTTCCGCTTCTCTTTTTCCTTTCTCATCATCCTCTTTCATTTTAGCTTCCCCCGTTGTCTCGATCGTACACTTTTCTCAACGGAACGAAACATTCATATCTGGATATTAACTTGGATAAACATAGAATGATTTTCAAGACAGTGTTATCAACGTTCGAATTGAGTTTTCTTCTTCATTTTAAGGTAATCTCATATTATATTTCTCTTGATGCTACTTTCATCGTTTTATTATATTTTATTAATATACTGATTTAAATAATCAGTTTTACCATCACGATAATTTTAATATCATATTTTTCCTCAAGCATATTTCCAAAATCTTATTTTTATTTTTCTTGAAAAAAGTTGTTATACATAAAAATGTAAATTACAATCAATTAAAACTTAACAATGGAGAACAGTTATAAGTTCATGAATCTTTATTATCATGATATAATATAAATAATATTAGAACTAACATACACAAAAGTTAATAGTAATTTAATGCAATTTCTCAACTTCATTTTGTATATACCTTGTAACAATAATTTCGATCACTATTTATTAGTAAAAAAGTATTCAATGGTAATATTTTTCAATTACACATTTAACTTTATTATTCTTTATAAATTAAAGGTAAGAAAGGACGAGTATAGTAAATTCTTACTTTTATAAACCACATGAGGCAAGTATACAGCTTCTCATAAAACTTCTCCAAATTTGTTTTATTGCTAATTGATTAGTAATATAAGATACGTCGTCAGAATTGTTGTATTTTTTCATCAACCCAGGTGAAATACAGTAAATATAAAAAATTTTAATTATACGTATTAATTTTATAATTTATAGTATGTGCGTGTGCGCGCGCGTTTGTGTGTGTATTAATTCAATATACCTCATTTTTTACAGCTTCAAGCGAATTACATTTTGGCCAAGATTTGCGATTAGGATTTATTCTGGCAATAAAAAGATTTCAATTAAGGAACTTAAATCTTCCTTGGTAATATAACAGCATCATTTTGTATTATTTTTGTAATAATGTAATAAATATTTACCATCTTCTCCAATTTCTTGCGATGCCGCTTCTTCTTGTACTGACGTTTCATTAAATATTTCAGACTAAGAAATAATGTTTTCTGGTTTTTTATCTCTACAAAATAGTTTAGCTATTACTAGACAATTTCATTTCCACACATTTGTCAGCACATTTGGTTTAAATTTCCTCGTCAAAATCAAATGAAACATGATTAAGTCAACAATAATGAAGTAATCGTTTTACACAAGTTCTCATTATGATTGTCTTTTAAAAATCTGAGAAAAAACAAATTTGATACGTCTGATCGGTAGATACTTTTGTAATGTAGAACGTAAAATAATGTCGTACGTCTTATGAAATTTAAAATATTTAAATCAGTCATACATTGTTTAAAATATGACATAACCTATAGTTATAAATATATAAAAATGAAGGCAACTTACAGGTGGCTTTGGCAACAGCCAATAAAAAAGAAATAGGGATACTGACAAATGTATTTGCACGAAAAGCAATTTTAAATCGATCGAACATTCTTTATAAACAAAATAACACGAATTTCCATGAAATATATAATTTTGAACGAGATACGATGCAGATGTCGCTATCTTAGCTATCTTAGCAATATGTGAAATGGATTAAACGATCATAAGCAGAATTAATAATAGAAAGGATTAAAAAAAGCAAGTTAATAAATTAATTCATTATATTGAATTAAATTTATAAAAAACATTAATTATCAATGTTTATTAAAAAGTGTTATTTAAAAAGTGACTTTAATTTTTATCGAAAGTTAAACATGTATTTATAGTATTTCCTTCAGAATTCGGCCGTTAGAGAATGTGGATGAGGGCGACACTAGCGCATCTATAGGATCTGCAACTAACTCTGAGATATCTCTTGTATACAATTTATTACCCTTGATTTTTTCTGAAAAACGTCATCATCCAAAAATATAGAACTACGTAAGAGCAAAGTAGTGAAATTAAGTGAAACATTATTAATCTCTCGAAGCTTTTTTAGCTGCAATAGTAAGAGAATAAGAGTAAAGTTACAATGGATAAAACTAAAACCGATTCTAATTTTGAATTACCACCTCTTCGGCGTTTGGATGACTTTTTATTGGAATATGCTCGTTTTCAAATACCAAATTTTAAAGATCTCGATAAATGGGGCAACAGAGTAGTAAATAATTTGCTTTATTATCAAACAAATTACTTTTCCATGTTTGTGATTATTTTTCTCATTGTAGGGTAAGTATCAAGTTCGTATTTTTCTCTGTTATATACAACATGGACATGTACACACACGCACATACACAGACACATACATATCTATATCGCATAGTAATCTTTACTTTTATCTGAATATACAGTTAATGTTATACTATATAATATTGTATACATTATTTTTGCAGATTAATTCATCCTGTAAAAATGTTTGTCGGTATGATAGCAATGACAGTAATCTTGGGAGGATTCGCTTATGTTTCTACCGAAGGAAGATTAATACATCAATTTAAGCAACAGTATCCAGGTGTAGGCATAATTGCTTTAATATTGGCAGCATGCTTTGCAACTTATACATTAGGATCTCTCCTAGTTTTTCTACTTGGCATTCTATTACCATTCACAGGTAAATTAAAATATTACAATGTTGTTAATTAACTATCGTTACAATATTGGCTAATTGACCAATAATTTGTTACAGTTATATTTGTACATGCTTCTCTGAGATTAAGAAACATTAAAAACAAACTTGCTAATAAAATTGAAGGTATTGGCTTGGCAAGGACACCAATGGGCATTTTTTTGGAACATCTTGGTATGCAGGATGAAATTTTTGCATAATTTCACCATTTTTTTTTTTTTAAATAAAATAATTTCTTTTTTTAAACGATAATAAGTTAACACATTTTATGATAACAATTTTGCAATAGTATTAATATATTCATTTTATATTAGCATATACTGTGATGAATCTTCTCTCTACAAATTGATTTATCATTTTGTAATGTCTATGATTATCATTATGCATGAAAAAATTAGACATATTTGTAATATACTTATTCATTTTTCTCTAATGTACTTTAATTTTTCTTCATATCTTTCATTTCATCTATTTATACGCAAGACATAAGAAGGAAAAATTAGAATTCTTGATTATACTTATAAAATAGATACAATTAAGATATAATTTATTTATTATAATTGATGTGTTACATACGTTACATCATATGACATGAATTAATTTTATTTAATGTAAACAGTATATATTATATGTATGAATGTAAGATATTTTCAAATGTTATTATACCAAAGATGCAAAAAAATGCAAATAACATATTTAGTCGATAAATAGAGAAATATACAATCCGATACTGATATATTAATACTTTATATTTTTCAATAGCTTTTCTATATATTCTGCTTGTATATAATATTCTATATGTGTTATTATTTGTGAAGTTGTATATTTACTATTATTAATATATTACATATAGCAAAGCAAGAATTCTGAAAGAAAAAAAAAGATGGCTTGCTTAATACTGCTACATAACTTATGAAAGACAATTATTTTCTTTAATATATATTTCCTAATTTTATATTGTGTATCATAGAATAATGTAAATAAAATTATAGCAGAGCTGTCCTCTTCTCCAAGACTTTGTGTCTATATCTTAACATGCATTGTTATTAAAAAAATATCTTCTAAGCGATAAAATAGTATACTAAAAATATTTTGATCTTATGAAATCAAAATATATGATTTCAATTAAACATTCTATTTGGACATTTGCAAATATATCTATTATTCTATCTAGCTTTTTGTACATTCCAAAAGAATGTTATGTTCTTTAAAAGATTAGTTAAATATTAATTTTAATAAATTAGATTTTATTAATTTACTGTAAAATTTTATAAAATTAATCTAAATTGTCTCATCTTTTGAAATTAGAATTATTCTTATATATCTAATCTTCTGTTATTTTTTATTTATTGTTTCGAACAGATGTGAGGAGCACAAACTTACGTTTCCTAAAGTATACCATTAAAACACAAGACTAACAGCCAGCTTTGAAATATGTGATTGTACTATATTTTAATGGCTTATATAAGATGATTATACTTAAGAATCATTACTTTCCATGGAAAAAAGGTTCTTCATATATAATATTAATTATATTTTATTATCCTGTAATTTATACCATCACACAATTTGAATATATTTTATTAATATAAAATTAAATTTATGAATAACATTTTATATCAATTATAAAAAAAAGAGATAGATACCATATCTATACACGCGCGCGCGCGCGCACGCACACGCACACACACACACACACACACAACAGACATACATATGTGCGTATGTCACATGATACGCAGATTGAAATAATTACAAAAAAATTAATAAATATATATAAATATATAACCTAAATAATCGAATCTTTCTTTTGAATTGGACATCAGACTGTATCTATATTACACGTGTATTATAAAAAATTAATACAAGATAGAAATAAACATGGAATGTAAATTAAATGTTATTCTAGAGATTTTCTACATACAAAATGCAGAGAAGAATAATTTATAATATCAATAATAGATTTTTTTTGCTCGACATACAATTTGATTTACTAATATTCTGGAAGAACTATTTATGTATTTGCAAGGCACTTTACATGACTTCAAGATTTCTTATGCATTCGTATCGTCATATTTACAATATTTTTTAACGGGACCACATATAAAAATACATCTGTTGCCAATGTGGTAAATATTTTTCTATTGGTTCTGTTAAAAGTTTAGCCAAAGGCACTTTTGCAGACAAAATTTTCAGTATTGCTATTATTTTTAGACGACTGTAATTGTCATAAAAAGGCGAACGTAAAATATATAGTAGTATACCTAATCTTCTTTGATAAATTTCTTTCCATTCTTCTTTGTTAAGCGCAGCTGCCTTCCCGTAATGATTAAATATCTGTAAACTGGAAAAAAGATTATTTCATACTTTTATCGTTCTTCTTCCATGTCGATATTCTCTGATTAAAAATTTTTTTCTACCTAGATAAATCAATGATTAAAGACAAAAACCATGGTTGCCAATTCGCTTTTCCGGTTGCAGATAAACAACCAAGATGAATCAATGGCTTTATTATATAAAAAGTCTGAAAAGAAAAAAAGAAGAAATTTTGGAACATTGTTTGATGTAATGATAAAAGATAATTATATACGTATATTCGACCTCTGCTAATTTCAACATCCGTTTAGATATAAAAGCGTTATCAACATTCTCGTTCTCATCCCTCATAGATGGTATAGGTGCCCAGACCCTTGTTTGTACAGATCTAGAGGTTCTAATACTTCTGACCACGATACCACTTCGTTTCAACTGAAACCCTTCTCTCATTTTAACATCTTTATCGCATATATTCACTTTATTTCTATTTAGTGGCTTAATGGAAGGACTTTTCACTAGATTTTCTTTGTAGACAAATATCAAGCATAGTCTCATTACAGCCCTATAAATCAAAAGAATATAAGTTACTTTATCGTACAATTTTATTAGCTGATTATAATAATAAGCAAACTTACTTAAATATTTGTATAATCGCAATAACGAGCCATTTCCCTGACTTTCCCCAGATTCTATGCGCGCTTACTTCAAATAAAGCTTCCGTATACTCCAACACGGTTAACCAGATTTTAATGTTTAACTGCAATTTTGGTATTTTCAAATTCATATACTTGCCACTTGATATCAATAAATCATTGAACAATTCGATTAAATTTGGTATGGAATAAATAAGTTCTGATGCCAATGTAGAATTGTTAAATCGACCTATAAGAAAAGATATGCCAGGAAAGAAAAATGCCCACAACGAAAATGAGAAATATAAATAGACTTTCAAATTTAATACCAGCTGTAAAGTAAGAGAAACATCTTACTGTACTCTCCAAATCTGCCAGTAATTGTGGATTAGATTGTACCCAATGTTTATAAGATGTGATCAATTCGAGGAATCCTGAATTGATGGCATCCATGATTATTTTGACGAGTTGAGGGTTAATTGAACTGTTAGTGATCTTTTTATAGTTTAATCAACTTATTCTTTATTTAAACAGAAATAAACGTTTTGTGTACCTTCATGAATGACCGAATAAAATTTCTTACTATGTTTCGTTCATAGTTGAATTCTAAGCAAACTGGACCAACCAGACGACTGACCAATGATTTGTATCTCTTGTATGATGACCTGCGCGAAATAGTAGACACGACCAACCAGCAAACGAACGTACGACGGTAATTTTACGCAACACGATATTTAGAATAGAACGAACAATGAATGAAAAATGTACGACGGACATACAATAATTGTCAAGTTAATTAAGTTTGAATCTGATTTACTTTTCTTTCATTGAGTTCAATTCAATTTTCAATTCGGAATAAATTCGGTGAATGATTCCAAGTGATTTTCTCACCACGTGCATTCTCGCGATGGTTTTTTAACGTAACGAATATCGATGATAATCGTGATCGTTAAATAAATTTAATATTAAATATGTGTATGCATATTCGTGTATAGAATTCTTTATTTCATAGAATTTTCAAATATCTCACTTGGTTAGTAAATCTGTGTGCATTGAATATTATCTGTACATATGCAAATTATTAATCTGCGGAAGAATTATGGATGAATCTACAGAAATGATTGATCAAAAAATAGAAACTCAACTCTTGACAAACGTCGTAGACGAAGGTAAGAGAACTCTCTAATTTGTCTATGGCACATCAAAAAAGTATTTTATCTGAATATCATTTTTCTTTTAGCTTGCAGTGTAGTTATTATACGCAAAATATTAGCAGGAAGATACAAGGATGTAATGCTTGAATTAGCATCTGCCAAACTACTTGAATTGCTTTGTAGCAGAGATGATTTACAAGAAATCATATATAATAATATAAAAACAGATACAATGGGCAGCTATGAATGGTTATGTCTGAGTATAGCATCTTTGTTTTACTTTATCGAATGTAATTGGACAGGCCCTATTACAGATGACGAAGGCATTGAATTATTATCGATTAAAAGAGAAGAAGCACTGAACTATTTATCCCTACACGATGAATGCAATGAGAATGTTAAAAGGCCAGAGTTTCTTTACCTATCTAAAATAATATTCTTAAATGAGTATATGCAAAACAGTTATAAAAGTTGTCTATGGTGGTTATTTAGAACCAATCTACTACATCAGTTTATATTAGAGGAATCTTCGGGAACGATATTTGAAGAAACGGAAATATTAATTGCAAATATTGGTACTTTAGATATTTTACAATCTAATTTTTTGGAAGCTCTATTTAATCTTGAAGTTGCACAGTTTTATTTGTACTATAAAAGAATAGAATGTTCGGAAAAATATTTGACGCATGTTGAAAATATTGCTCAAGTGAGAATGGAATTGCAAGGTGCTATGGGAAAGCGAACGAAATATCAAGAAGAAGAGAAACCACAATTATTTTTAAAAGTGAATGTAGACAAAGAAGACACATTCGAGACAAGAAGTTGCGAGAACTTACCAAAGTCTTTAGATCTAAATGATGATTTAAGACTGGAACGTATTCAGTTTTCTGAATTTCAGGATGAAATTGGATTAGGAGCATTGGAGGAAGCCATTGTTTTAGCAAGACAGTACGGATATTTATTTTTTTCTATATAAATAGATTTTACAATATATTCCTTATAATAACACGAAGCACACAGGCACGCACGCGCGTACTCACGTCATAAAATTATATTCTGTTTCCTTTCTAGTACTCATTTGCAGTTATCTCAGCCAAGAGATAAACTTACAGAGGAAGAAATTAGTCCATATGTAACTGTGGGTATAATGAAGCAAACTTTTTAAACGCTTATCGCTGTTATACGGAAGGTAGTGAAAAAAAATTTGTTTGTTTACAGAAAGTAATCGACAATACGAAGAATTGGTCATTAAAAAGGACAGCTCTTTATTATCGATGCATTTATGAAGCTAATGACAAAAGAACTGTAGAGCGATCAATGTTACAAGCTGAATATTTATTAAAAGAAATGAATGATCGTAAAGTCACGATGGCAGAAAGATTTGACATATTTTTTGCCAGTGGAATGAAGCCTGTATGGTTGTTAGAAGAAATTTTGGCTAATATCATGCTTAGTCTTGGATTGGTGAAAGGAGCTTTAGACTTGTTTATCAAGTTGAAACTTTGGGACAATGTTATTATTTGTTATAACATAATGGAATTGAAACACAAAGTAGGACTGTCGTCAGTATAATGTGAAATATTTTTAAATGGTATTAGCATTTTAATAATTGTAATAAGAAACATGTTTTAACTGCGTAGGCTGCAGAAATCATACGCCAAGAGATTGCTAAAAAAGCAACGATTAAATTATGGTGTTTGTTGGGTGATGCAACTGGCGATGTAGAGCATTATAAAACGGCATGGAAATTATCAGAAGAGAAAAGTAGTCGTGCGCAAAGGCATTGGGGATTCTTTTATTTTGCAAAAAAAGATGTACGTGAGCAAAAAACGATATATCTATTTTCTGAAAGATTACAATCCTCATTTATTATAGCGTGTTTTAGTATGCCGAAGCTATACCACACTTACAGTTATCAGTTGAATTAAATAATATCCAAGAGGACGTATGGTTGAGACTTGGCTTTGCAGCATTGCAAACGGAGAATTGGAAACTAGCGGCAATGGCATACCGACGATATTGTGCTTTAGAACAAACCGTTCGTAAAATAAACTCTAATTTTCTTAAAACATTGCATTTGCATAATTTGAAGCATCCAACTTACTTAGTTAGACGATGACTGCGCTTCCAATGTACCATATATTCTTCTTTAATATCAATTTTAGACCTTCGAGGCGTGGAATAATTTAGCAAAGGCATATATAAAATTAGGTGACAAATACAGAGCATGGAAAGTCCTTTACGAGGCGATCAAGTGTAATCACGATCGTTGGGAAGTTTGGGATAATTTAATGGCCGTTTGCATCGATTTGGGACAATTTTTGGAAGTACGTGGAATAATATGTAACCTATCAAATAATATTAAAGAATGATTCTTCCATTCTTCTTTCTACTATAAATAACCATAATGTAAAATGTTTCATTCAAAAGCATTCATTTATTACAGGTAATAAGATGCTACAATCGCATTTTAGACTTAAAAAACGAGCATTCAGATATACAGATTTTGGAAATATTAACGAACGCCGTTGTAAACGACATCAAAGATGCCGATGGCAAATCATGTAAAAACTTGTTACTTCTACCGACGCTTCAATTATTTGCCAGAATTACGTCTCGTATAACCAATAATTCAGATCTTTGGAGATTATATTCTGAATTAACGATGCTTAAAAAAACTGACCTTGATGATCAGAAAGCTATACAATATTTGCAGAAGGCGTATCGTGCTGCTGTATCAGATCCCAAATGCTTTCAAAACGAGAATACAACTTTATCCGTTCTGCAATTGTGCTGTAAATTATCGAAGACGTATTTACGTTGTTCGTCTTATTGTACAGATCACACGAGATCTAAAAGAGCATTACTAGGTAGTGCTAAATTAGCATTACAAGGAGTTATAAAAAAGGTCAGAGATATATATTCAGAAAATCCTAAGCTAATGAAAAGTTTACAACAAGTTGAAGAACATTTCAAAGTAATTTCAAATGAATTGGAAAAAATGTGTTCTCCAACAGCCGATAAATTTTACTAATATTATTCGGTAAGTGTCCATGATGATGATGATGATGATGATGATAAAATAATAATATTTAGTAATTAATGCCAAAACCAGAAATTTGGATCAATGAAATCAACACTTGACATATTTTTTTTTAATACAGAAAGTAGGTCAAGTCGTCTAACGAAAACCTTTCTCATACCAATATCTTGCAATTGTCGATAATTATCTGCAAGTATGCCTTCTCCGTTCGATAGTGTTCTAAATTTGTTCATCTAACGAAATATATTATTATTCTTTAAAAAAGAAAATACGAATAAAAAAAGAACAGATTAAAAATTAAGTAGCATATGATTGTACCTGTCGAAATGAGATTTTTACTGGCATTGAAAAAATAATCCAAGTTACTACTTCATTGCACGGTGGTGACGTTAACGATCCTTTGTAAGTGTAAAAAGTATCTGTATATTTCGGTATTAAAGAAGACAAAGCAATTGAATTGTTCATCTGTTTTGTTTTATTTACCCACTTTATATCACTTAAGATGTTCAATATCGGATTAAGACTTTCGTTATCTTGTTCCTGTAACTGAATATAATCTTGCGATAAAGTATGATCGTTTTCGCTATATACAAAGTAATGTAAATAAATTCTTCTTACTTGAAAAAATATTCCTAATACAGAAATACCATCTTGATAATTCAGGGCATGAGACAAGTTAGGATAAGCTGCATTTCTGTGAATTATATGCATTTCCATCGGGTATCTGTAATAATATTATTTATAAATAATATATTTGTCAAAAGAATCGTAAATTATCTACTACCTGACATTATTAAACGTATGCTCAGATCCTCTGTTATTTTTTGCACCCCAATGAAAATGTAAACTTTCCATTTCATATGTTTGGTCTTTCTTCAACGTAGCTCCAAATATATAAGGTATTGGCAATTGGTCTCTCGATATATTACGGTTAATATTTAATTTAACTAAAAAAAAGAATACAAAGAAATAGTTGTAAATTTCTCTATAGCTTACATCAATCATATATTTACATACTTACCAGAGTGGCCATCATTTTCTAATGTAATAGGAAATGGCAGCAAATTATGAAATCCAATCATTTCCAAAGCAGGAAAGGACAGTGGGATAGACTTGGAGGATGATAATGCTATTGGAGATTGTAATTTTCCAGCACACAGCTTAAAGTGTTGTGCCCACATGTGCTGATCTAGAAAAGAAGTGAAACGAACAATTATATAATCATGTTAGAAAGTCACTTTTATATAAATATAAACATAATTATAAACTTAAATTTACCTCGTTTTCTATAGCCAAAGTGTCCATAAGTAAATGGAACTAGAAAGAATAAGAAGGAGCTAGAAATGAATGTTGTGCTTTTAACTTAAATAATTTATTTACTTACATAAAATCAATAAAATCATAATAAAACTACGCTTCTGCATCTGTAAATATAAATATTTATGTTAGAGAGAAATGGTTTCTTAAATGAGAGATAAAAGTGTATCTAGATTTGAATAAAATTAAGTACCTTCAGATAAGTTTACCTTGTCTCCTGTGATATTACTGACTGCATTGACAAGATGCATACGCTAGACTGAGACGGTCACACAGTGCTATCGTGCTTATTATTCATTCCTTTATTTATATGTTATGTATTCGATGAACACGTTCTATCATCGAACACAAGCTTGTACAACAAAAGTTTTATCCAAGTCGGAATTCAATTTTTCTAATAATAAAAATATATCTATGGCTAAAAAAATTATTTATTTAGTTGGTTTAATGTGCTATATGTCTATATTATCTATGAATAAAATTATAATAAACATTTGAAAAATATATTTGACAATAGCGAACATCCCCAAAATGTTAGTTATATTAATATATAGATTATATAACTGTGTATATAACTATTTTTATTTATTTACTTTTTTCATTCTTTAGGATTAACTGCAATTATCTACATTATCATTTTAAAAAATTTATGTAATTACATTCATTCTAAACATCTGTTTCTCAAGTGACATCGCATCTCTAACAACAGGTATAGAAAAGAATAATTTACATACGTAACAGACATATTACCTAATTTCAAGACAATAAATTAACAAAATATTTCTTGGAAATGTTCCAAATATTAGGATTACGAACGGACAACATGTTTAAACGGATTGATAAATGTTTAAAGAAAAAATAATTACACATTATATCGTTAAATAATTAATTAAACAGTTCTTTTACAATATACGAGTTTTAAATTATACCGATACATTAATAATATCACCAATATTGAACATTATCGATGTTATAGTTCTCGTTATAAAAACATAAAAAAATAAATACAAAAGAATAATCTTATTACAGTTAAATATCGAATAACTTCTATGGTATATGTACAATTATCTTTAAAACATTACACATACCACAGCCAAATGAGTTGTCCATGCAAAATAGGATGTATATAGTTAGTATATAATTAGTTTGTTTTTTCCTTTATCTATAAGCAGCACACAACTCTTAAGATGTAAATATCTATAAAATATGAACAATAAGAAAAGTTGTTATGTTACAAGAGGAGAAAAGAAAAAGAAAATTTTTAAATTACTATTACTCATACTTGTGCAATATTTTTATAAAAAAAAAAAAAAGAAAAAAAAAAAAAAAAGAAACATGAAATTCAATTGATTTTAGGATATTTGATTTCATTGCCTAATATATTGGAATAAATACCACATCGTCTTATTCTATGGATCTTTGGACATGTATAATACATCGTCAAGAATGCAAGAAATGTTGAAAAATTTACAAAATTACTATTAAAAATATTTTAAGCAATATATATCAGCGACTTACGTGTAAATATTTGACTTTTACGTATCGAAGATCGAAATACGAAGAATATATTAATTAGTAGCAAACTCTTTGTGAAATCCTGATGATTGAAGATCAAAGATACATCATCTTATATACATATTTCAAATGAAAATCTTTATATACTAAAGAATAAGAGAAGAATATTAATAATTGTAACAATGATATAGATATAAATTTCTTCCAATGATATCTTTCATCTAATTTCAGTTTTAAAAATTCTACAGCGTCATTTCAAATGATTTGCGATAGTTTTATCATCATATTTTGTGCCGTAGCACATTGTTTTATCATTATTATAAATCAAAAATTAGTAGATAGAAATGATCTGCTTTACGATTGTTCACTATTCAGTATCGATTTAGTAGTAATTTGTAGAGGTACTGAAAATAGTTCCTCCCATGGTGATTGTATTGAATTAATGACAGCCTCGACAGCACCTGTAGAATTAAATTCCAAGGTCCAAGTTTCTTCCGAGCCGACTATCTCGTTTAAAAAATTTAAAATCAGCATTGTATCGTAGTGTTCCTAAAATTGATTTCATTTCATTTTATGCAGTGTATTAAATGAGCATCAAACACTTTTAACGATATAATTAATGATAAAGGTGAATTAAAGAAAAAAAAAAAAAAAAAAAAAAACAAAAGATTCACTTACGATCCCCATTAAATTACTCATAGTTTGTTCTTTCAATACTACCGGCACTACTTTAGTATTTGGTAAAAGCCATTGCATATTATCTTCTAATATTACTAACGTGGATGCTGTTACCAATAATCCAGAATACTGTGACATTGTAGTAATGTTATGATATTTCAGTACTGCAGAAGAATAAAGCGCTAATATTCTGACAGCGTCATCATCATTTTCATCTTTTTTAATACGTGATAACAAACTGTGCATTAAAGTACTACAATGTTCTGGTACAGAAAATTCAATTTTGCAATTAGCAGGTAGTGGAGGATCTGTAGATCAATTTTGCATTGATAATCGTTGATTCATTAACACATAATAAACATAATATATGTAACAACATCGCCTAACAACATGATGTGTGTGTGTACACACACACACACACACACACACACACACACACACACACACCAAATTTCTTTATTACCTGTTAAATAAAATAAAAAATTCGACGTTCTCTGAAAATCTTGCAGTATGCATAAGAAACTAATGTTGACATATTCTTCGTTTATTTTCGTAGGCTGTTCTAACTCTATTAAAATGCCTTGTTTAAATGGCAATGGCGCAATAGATTTCAATTTATCTATAGCCCAGCTGCATTCTTTGTGCAACCAACGCTGTGGATCCTCCCTGTTTTATAAAATGAAAAATATATTTGATTAGAAGATATTTATAAGACATACATTAAGAATAGATTATGGAATTTCCTACCCTTCTGGTCCATTAATTTTAAGGATATAAATCTTTGATGTAGATAAAACTAAACATCCTGGAAATACCTCCTTTAAACTGTGCATCAATATATCGGCCTAAAAATATTAATATTAATGAAATAAACGAAATAAATAATTAATAATACAACGACTAATTATCAGTAAGATTAAATGATACCCTAAGAAGGAAAGCGAGTTCTTCGCTTTCATATTCAAAGACATTTAAAATTATATGAAGCTTCACTCTATGATCAACACTAGTGAAATCTGTATAAGAATATTGCACGTTGCTATTTAAAGAACTTGATTCTTCCTCAGTCTTTATTAGTAAAGATTTATTACTTCCTATTTTTATACTCTGTAAGAGTTCTAAAAATAAAAGTAATAATACATTATTTGTAACCAGCGTCAGAGTTTCGATTTTAAATACCTCCAAGCATCGTAGATATATTTGTGGCAGGTACAAGTTCTTTTTCGGTATTTATTTCATTGTTATTAAATTTCTTAACGTTTCTATTTTCATATGCTGTACAGATACTATCAGTTAATGAACCTAAAACAGAATTATTATTACTTATACTATTTTAAGATTATTAATAATTTAAGAATAAATCAATAATGTAAGATCCACATAAAAATATAAACCTGAGGAACTACTTTCGGTTAATCCAACCATAACTGGACCAATCGCATCTGTAATTGTTAGAAGTGAAGGAGCAATGCTAACGGATTTTTCTTCCGACGATTTCTTTCTATGAGGAGTTAAATTTGCTCTGTAGATAAAGGAGAATAGATATATTATTTTGTTTGTTTTCTAGGGAGCTATAGGTTGCGATTATGTATGAATAATTCAATAGCCGTAGATAGGTTCGTTACTATTTACTAACTTTGAAGCCTCATCCAAAACTTCGATGCTACTTTGACTTGGGTTACTAAGTATTTCTATATCACTTTCGTATTTTTTAATTAATGCACTTATCGAAGGCGTTGATTCTCTCGATTCTTCTAAACTAGTTGCCGAACCTGTTGGTAGAAGAATTGATATTTATGACAAATAATGAATAATATATTCATTGCTCTTTTGAGTTATAACAAATCTTGTTTCTACTATTTCGTGACAAGTACGAAATATAAATATATAAACAAACGATATACACTCAAATCTGCTGTTACATATAATTTATACATATGTCTACGTGCTATGGATATTATCATAGGAATGAATGATATTCAAATCACAAGATGTGTTATCTCAATAAAAATAAAACATCGTTTAAGAATTTGATGGATCATTAAAAAGGACGAAATTTATATATAAGCTTTCATGTTAATATAGTTATATAAAGTCAATAAGTGCTTATGTTGCAAGTATACAAGCCGTTGCATATCACCTTTGAAATTACTTTTTAAATCATTAATCGTGAATGTAATTAAACGTAAAATAGTTCTTTTTATCTTATAATCATTAATACATATATTGTATGTACTGTATATACATATACAATACATATATTGATACTTGTAACATTTAAAGAAGTATAATGCGCACTTGTGTTTTCATGATAAATGTTTGAAAATATAGAGTGCCATAATATAAATTATTGTGGCTGAGCTTACAGCAGACTTGGGCTTGGGGGTGAGAGTCGTAGTGCACCAGAGAAGTGGTGACGAATATAGCTCCACCCTCTGTTCCACCTGCACCTGGATTAGTATGTTATATTCCCAGTTAACAATTAAATGCACTGACAGGCAATCATTGGCAATTATGACATTCACACTCTGCTAATTCATAAATATTATTTTCACTAGAGATTCGCGTTTAATTACTATATTAAATTATTAATTTCTTCCTGTAGTAAACTTAATATGTTATTGAATTGCATGGAAAAAGCTTAGAGAAATTCATTATTTTTAATATATGTTATATATCTCATAGTTATTGCTATAGTATATAACACGCACGACAATAGAAACAACAATTGTGAATATTACAATGATTTACATCTTCATTTTGTTACAGGAAAACTCTGCTTTCTCGTTTACTTATACGCAAATACAGAAAATTTCATCGATGTACAGAAGATACATACTTACCAATACTAGAAACCGATTCGGAATGTTGCAAATCAACCCTTTCAGGCATTTCCATATATTTGTTATTATGTACAGAAGTGGCTTCATTTTCAGAATGCATTTCTGACAATTCATTTGTTTCTATAACTAATGTACTTGCGCATGTAGGACACTTCAATTGTTTAATAGCTAAAAGAGATATAGCTTTTATTATTTCTACAAGTCTGTCTTAAAAAACTTTCTATGTTATTATAGCATAGTTGTGTGACAAACCAGTTGCAGACGTATACGTAATGGCTGCATACTCTTCATCATGAGAGAAATGCGTGGAACACTTCATACATTTATAAACTTTTAACAATATAGGATGTGCACTCATTTTCTCGCTGATCGTTGACACAATTTTCTATTAGGCAAAAGAAACAGGAAAAAGAAAACCATTACCAATACAAATATTAAAACGTAAATGCTACGGAATGAGTAATTAATGATTCAACAGTAAAATGGAATCCATGCTTACCTTTGCATCCTCCAATTCTATAAAATATCTTCTATTTTGTTTATCTTTACGTTTTGTATCAAATATAATGTCTACCGTACTTGTTTCACCTCTTCCTAATACACACGACAGGACAGAAGCAATTGACCAAGAATATTTTACTTTTCCAGTTATAGTATCTCTTTCTTTGATATCACTGCAATTTAATTTAATAAATGTCAAATGATACGATTTTATATATGCATAAATATAATTTATGAGAGATAAAATGGGATACTTACTCGGATGTTAATTCTAAAAATAATTCTTCCATCTCATTCAAGTTTTTCCTATTTTGTACTAAATACAGATCACCCTTCTCTACGCATAAAATGATAATTATTATTTTAAATAATTAAAAGTAACACACACACACACACATTTTATAAATAATACCTAATTCGAGATCAAACAAAGCATTAGCAGGATTTTCAAGAGGAGTTATCAATTCACTATTCAGTTCTTCGTTATCGTGCATTTCTTCTACTTTATCAGCATTTCCATTATCCTTACAATTTACGGCAATATGATTTGTTACATTTTCTGAATTCGTATGATCCAAATCTTTATTTTCTATCGAGGATATTAAATCAATATTGTCCTCAGATGATATTGAATTTGTATCATCGTGATATTTAATCGTAGATGATGATGATGATTGCAGACCCATAATATCTTGAACGAAGGTTCCAGCTTGACTGCTTAGCCAATTTACTTCACCAAATTTCTCTCGTAATGCTAATATTTGTTTCTTGGTCTCTAAGTGTTCCATTGATGTTTTCAAAAATAAAGATCAATATATTATAGAAGTAGTAATATGACAGTTTAAATACACATTTGATTTAATTTAATATTTTTACCTAAATGCGAAGAGGATAATACATCTGATTTATTTATTGAATCTTTTTTTTCATGATCTTCTTCCGCGATAACAGCTTCCTTTACGTTCGTCTTTTTTTTATTTTTTATGAAACTTTTTTCCACTCTAGCACTTATATCTGATCCCCGATTTTTGATCAGGAAATCTTGAGAAATAGAAGAATCAAGAGATGAAAGTGTATTATCAGAAGTAGCTGAATTTGACAGAGAAACAAAGTTTTCTCTAGACCCACTAGACTTTATATTTCTAATAGGAAAGACACGATTGTCTCCTACAAGCATTTTTTCCGATTTTGACAAAGGCCAATGATCTAAAACAAACTATAACGAAGATTGACTTACTCGTACTTATTCCATGAATAACTATATTTGTACGTAAAAATATTCTCATAAATTTTTAAGAGTTTACCTTATTATCGATCAAACATGGATGAAAATGTTTTATGGAAAATAATCGATGTTTTGGATGATACGACAACGGATTTCCTTCTAAAGATATCCATAACAATGCTGACATTCTTTCAATAGGCCACAAGACAGAATGTTCCGTTAAGCAGTTGAATGATAAATCTATCTCGGTTAAACATTCCAATCCTTGTAAACCTACAGGAAAAAAATTTTTTTGAATTAAAAGAAAAGAAAAAGGAAAAAAAAAAGAAAAAGAAATATTATTAAAATATTTCGTTTTTATAACTCGAGTTGCATATAAAATTAATATAAAAATGGGGTAAACATACCACTGATGTCTTCGATGTAATTATTTTTTAAAACTAATATTTGAAGAGAATGCGTCGCGGATTTATTAAAGGCAGGAACCATTTCCAATTTGTTATATCCGAGATTTACATATTTTAGATTAGGCAAACAATCAAGCTCTGCTGCACTTGTTAGCAAATTATGACTCAAATCTAATATTTGTAGCCATGGTGTTAATTCAAAGGATCTATCTAATTTTTCAAGAGCATTATGAGCTAATGATAAATGCCTCAAAGAACCCCATACAAATCCTGCCCCAGCATCGCCACCACATGTCACTGTAAAAAAAAATAACGCCGGTTAATTATAAAAAGGAATGTAATAACATATAAATAACATTGATACAAATAACAATATAATACCTAATAATTGCGCTACGGTAGTAACACCCTGTCTTCCAGCGCACGTAATACTTTCTAACTGGCCTCTAATACCTTGTATTCCTTTCACTAGAGCGATACAAACTTTTTTTAACTCCAGGTATTTCAAACATCTAAATTTGGTAATATCAATATGAACTTTGGCATTGCCGGAGTAATGAGTCAGTTTTAGACCAACTGTTTTTTGTACAAAGTCATGTAAAAATTTCAGATCTCTGAATAAGTCTATTTTGGAACTATTGCAAACTTGAAAGGAAGATTCTAAGTCTTCCGCGTCGTCCACGATCAATAAAAACGCTTCATTTAAGTTGTAAAGTAATGTAGTCGATAAGGATAGTTTGCTCGATGCACTTAAAACTTTATCGCCATTTTGACGAAGAAGTCTAACTAAATCCATTATGTCAGGTATATTGGACAGACGTTGTAGACCACTCGTTGATTCTGACATTTTGCTAATTCTCTCGCAAATTTGATTATTATTTTCTTCGCACAATTTTATTCAGATCCAAAATGGAATAGCGAACCCTATTTGTTTATATCACGTATCTTCAGAACCGACGATTAGAAAATATGGACTTGACACTTGCATTGCGAAGTAAATTAGTACTCTTCTTAACTATTCCCTATAGAAAGAAACAATAACTTTGTTATCTAGTACGTATCTGTAGGTAATATATACACCGTGATAAGAAGTATAATAAAAAAGATGAAAATGTACGCGATATTAAGTAGTCCAACCATCGTCGTTACATAAGCGCGCATTTGCTTTTAAAATATATGTGTACGATGGTTAGAAATACTTTTCTTTTTGTCGAACGCAATAAAAAATCGGACAATTGATTCTTTTTGCAGACATCATGGTTATAGAATGTTTATAAATTCGTCCTCTCTATTTACAAAGGCAATGAATTATTATAATCCAATTATTTTTTTACGATCGTATATAAAACTATTTTTGAACGACTTATTACCGTAATAACAATTATCAGGATTATGGAAGATCGACGAGAGAAATGAAGAGAAATCATCTAACGTAAGCAATGCTATTGCTACATTACATTTGAGAGATTAGATATAACAAACATAAAGAAAAGAGGGCGCGTCATAAGAATGTTTCAAGAGATTACACCATTTTCTAAACTCTCTTACGTTTAAGGCTGCTCGTCACGTCTCGCTCGAAGGGTGTGCAACTTCAGCGACAAGTACGGACAAAATATGAACTAAAAGCGTGAGCGGGAAACACTGTCGTCGCCATGCGCGTCTATCGTATCGGTCTGTAAGTTCGTTAGGTTATATCCCACTCGCACGTAACGTAGCGATCGGATTAGTTCGAATCAGAGTGGAAAGTGTTAGTCAGGTTCAAATTCAAACTTTTCATTTTCACGTTTTCGTCCACATTCATAACCTTCTTCAATGGTGGTGTATCTGTCTCGGTGATTTGCGACGACGCAGCGCCGCATTTGTTCTGCGATATAAATGCAAAAAAGATAATTGTAGTATTACCAGATATGGAAAATGCAAGTATTTTAATATTTAGTTATAATTAGAACAAAGATAATTTGTAATTTAACCGAGATAGGCAGCCATTCGCCCGGTAGTACTTGTATCATACCGAATTTCAATATATTACAAGCACTACAGACCCAGGTCCCACCGCGTGGAGGTAGCTGCATCTGGGGACCCACGAGCTAACGAGGATACTACTCTCGCGAGATCGGCGTGAGCAAAGAATCGCATGAGCAAATAAAACGAAGTCTACGGTAGGACCTCCAATAGCGCCCGAACGCGCTCTCACGCGAGCGTTAGAATAACGGTGACTCTACTCTAAATTCGTGGTCCCGCGGTGTTGCATGCACAACACTCGCGGAGATAAATTTTCAAAGTTTCCCGAAGGTGCAAAATCGAAGTCTAAGATAAAAGAAATAGTGCAGAATTTCGAAAGTGAACGATAGAATATATTGTACTTGCGTAAACTCTTCGTTAATACTCGTTCGAATGGCATCCTGCGAGAGTTCTCTCGTCGAAGCCCAAAACACTACTGAACTAATAGCCGTAAAAGTCGGTCAAAGGCCCGACTTTGTTGTCGTCTCTCGAAGCCGAGTATCCCCACTTCGTAATTCGATTCGAAGGTCCGATTTTATTGACGTCTTACAAAGTCGAAAACTGTAAATCGTAGAAATTTTACAGGAAATATGTGATATCGGATGATACTTGCTTTAATTTTTTAATTGACACTTGAATGAAACAAGTTTCGACGGAGCTCGATGTTCCTTCCTCGGAATACGGATTAAGAATGATCCCCCTAACTGTCAAAGTCGATCGAAGTTTCGTTTTTGTTGACGTCACACATAGCCACATAGCCAAGATCCGTCAGTTCAAATTTTCAATCTCCAATAAGATAAATTGTCTAAATTATTCGAGAAATGTGTGATATCGGAATGTATTCGCTTTTTTAATTCTTCGCTGCTCGTCGCAGTAAAGACGTCTCGAGGAATCTTCGACGACATTCACTCGTCGGAATACAGATTAAGACTGATCCAGTGATTGTCAAAATCGATCAAAGGTTCGATTTTGTTGACAGTCAGTATCGTCGATTCAATATTTAAGTTTAATATATTATAGAATTGTAGAAATTGCTTGATGCGTCTTTCAAAATATGAAATATTTCAATCAATGCGTTATTGTTTATAGTTATAGTCTTTTGAATACTATTTGGAAATATCGAAATTTTTACTTTTGTTTAAACATTAGTTTATCATACTCCGCTTGCTTACAGATTGTTTTAATAATTGAAAAGTTAGCAGAATTATATCTTTCCTCTATAGAGTGGAATTTTTATCTCAGACGCCAAGAGCCATCGGCACGATTAGGTAAAAGCTTATTTTCTTATTTTTCCATAGAATCGCCTTTGGAAATGCCCGAATGTGTTGTTCCGGCTTCTCTGTCGTCTCTAAAACGTCGCGAAACGCGTTTCCTCGCATTTAAATTTCCCGCCGATCGAAGGATATAATATAGCATAAAATAAGAATGATATTGAGGCTTAAAATTGATCGTCAAATAAGAAGGATTTGAAATTTCCGAACAAAAATAATTCCACTTCGCCAACGCCCGCGAGAATAAAATTACAATTACGATTGTTCTGTTGGTGCACCAATATTTCAATGTAATTCGAAATATTCGCCCTTCTTTCATTATTTCGACCTTTGATATGTCTATATGGGGAAATATTAGGAACGAAATATTAGAAACGGTATTTCGCTCTGAATGACTTTTGCAAGCAAGTATCCCATCTGGTTTAACGTTGCATTTTTAGTCGGACATTTTCTTCAGGAGCCGCCTCGTAATTGTCGTTTTTATTCTTTGCTAGTTGAAAGGATAAAGGTTATTTGTACAAGGAAATGGCACAAACGACAGATATATTTGTTGAGCCACATTATGAAGATGTGATATCACGCTTAACTACGCTTCTAAAGAAAAATTCCGACGAAGCAATCGTACGCGATGATATTTTCAAAATTGGATTATCAGGTGATTAGTATACTTCAATTTGTAAATCGTTTTTAAAATCTAATCAAAACAAATTCGACGCTCTCTTTACGATTCTTCTGCTAAACAGCATGATTCGTATTTTTTACGTTAACCGCATTTACCGTTGTTACTTATCACACTTCGATTGCTTTTGTATTTAATACAGTTAGGTTATATAGCGTAAAAGTTTTTTAATTTAATGTTACAATTATAAATATGTTTATGTCATAAAAATAGAATCAAGTATTAACTTGTTTACATGATTATAACTTCATCGCCATGATCCATTTGCAACAATTTTATTAATGTTTTATAAACATTATTTTCTTAAAATATGTTCTTTCACAATTATTAGGAGGATCTCTTGTAAATATATTAATGCAAACTTTACCCAATATATCAACCGATTGGAGTAAATGGCGTTTCTTTTTTTGCGACGAAAGAGTCGTTCCTTTTGATAATGGAGAATCAACTTACGGATTATATAAAACGAGTCTTCTTGGAACAGTTCCAATAACCGAAGACCAATTTATCAAAATTGATCCAGAACTTTCAGGTATTTATCAACGTTTTTTTTTCACAAGTCTTTCTATTTGTGTTCATATTTATAATTCGTTTTATTTTTTTACTGTATAATTCAATTTACTTTTCATAGCCGAAGAAGCTGCAAGGGATTACATAAAAAAAATGTCCGTCTACTTTCCACCTGACAGTTTACCAAAATTTGATGTATTGTTATTAGGATTGGGACCGGATGGACACACATGTTCTTTGTTTCCTAATCACAAACTTCTTGATGAAACAAGTTTGTGGGTTTGTCCTATTAATGATTCTCCTAAACCTCCATTATCTAGGATTACATTCACATTTCCTGTTATTAACAATGCTAGAGTGTGTATTTTTGCTGTATTAGGATCCAGCAAAGCTAAAATAATTAAGGTAAATATTATATAGTTTTATAATTTATCACTTTCAAAGGAAGTCTCTCTTAAATTTTCTTCTAATAAAATTCAATTTTTTTACTGATCTCATTAACTTTTATCCTTTTTTATTTTTGACATCAATTACATCTAATTGCAGAGAATCCTGAAAGATCATGAAAACTTGCCAGCTGCTAGAGTTGAGCCAACCAGTGGTTCCTTATATTGGATTTTAGATCAGGACGCGGCTAAACTTATGGATTCAAATTCAGATTAAGACAATTAATGAGATATTGATTTAAGTGTTTGTAACATTCCATCTTGTATTTTTCCTTAATGCTCGTGATGCTCTGTAACATTTTTTGAGCTTTTTATTTTGTATACGCGTACAACTTGCATAAAATATGATCTGATTAGATAGAAAATTTACAATTAAATTGTTAATAATTCAAAATGGCCAATGTTAATTTTTATTTGTTTTACGTAAAATGTCTTTTTGTTTGTTTTTATTTTTAGTTGGAAACGTAATATTATTGATATATTAAATTTAGTTATTTCATCGATATGAAATATATGTAGAAATGATATGCCATTGATCGATGCATATTCTTAGATCGATCCTATGCTCGATTAGTTTCTATCTTCGAAAAGGTCAATTGCTTATTATATAGGTAAAAATGGAAAGAAAGGAAAAGAAAAACGAAAACCAGAATAGCTATTATCAATTCGAGGTAACTTTAAATTTTAGGAGACATATGTTCTTTGTTGTATGTTATACTTAATATATCTTTCAAAATGAGAGGTGCAATGCATATTTTTGCATTGTAATAAAAATATTGTTATATTTTACATCTAAGGTAGATCTCGTATGGAGTTTTCTTATATATCGAGACTTAGGATATAATGAACATACCAGAATGTGAATTAAAAACGAAGAATCTAGTCTGCACTGTCTACCTATTTTATTATCCATTTTATATATTAAGATTAGCGGCCTTTGAAAACGAAGGATTTTATGCAACTCATTAAAATTTTTCTAAAAAATTTATTTCTCATGGAAATATATATGTATATAAATATATACTCTTTACAATATGATGCATAAGTTATCATAATCAAGAAAAACATCGATATATATAAATAAAATCAATATAAAAAATCAGGCTATTTGCGTTCAATTAAAAATTATAAATATTATATATAAACGAGTCTCCCTAGTCCTTACCTATAAATTTTCTCATTACATCTCAATTGGGATTTTAACAAAGATTAAATTCTTCTACTTAATCTTGTATTCAAATAGATTTAGGATTTCTGTTACTAAAATTATGTAAAAATTATGTGAAACTACTTTTGTTTTATAACAAAGGTGTTAATCGTAACATTTATAATAATATTCAAATATTATTTGGATACAAAATTAAATAGAATATATGAAAAGTACTGAGGTAAACAGTATTGTATTTGATTGAAAGATCACAAATGATATTCTTTGGTGAATTACGTATATATATATATGTACGTATGTACGATAATTTTTTTAAATAGCAGAATGTATACACATAATATGTATATATCTTTGCATATTCGTGAAAAGAATAGCCTGATCTAATGTACATTATATATATATATATATATATATATATATATATATATATATATATATGCACACAGACACACACACACACACACACACACATTTATGTATGGCACTTGCCGTAAGTCACATATTTTATAAACGGACTATTTAGGAACTAAATTTTTGTAATAATTTGTAAATTATATTTATTTTTACAAAATGGTTATTCTCGTGTACATGAATAGTGGCATAAAAGTTAAAAAAAATAATAATAATCTTGCACGACATCCTTCAGAAACAATCAAAAATCAATTTCATCATATTAAAAAAACATGTACGCACATTTAAAAGCATCAAGATTCTCTGCATTATATTTTAGAATGGTACTTCTTTGTAATTTGTCAATAGTTGTTTTCCAATTAATTAAATTGTCATTAATTAACAATTACACGAATTTAAAATAATTAAATTTTGTTTAAAAATAACATTCTTACATACAAGTGCTTGCAGTGTAAACGTTATAATCTGTACTTAAAATAAAACGGACCAATAATTTTATGTATATCTGTTGTTTACAGTATTTTCCGTACATAAAACTAACATTGGTTTCCTGCATAAAAATTTTCTTTTTAACATATTTACGTACAGTTCACTGTATCATATCTTGAAACTTATCTTTGCTTTTCAATCATTTCCTACGTTCAAATCAACAAACATGCAGAAATGTAGAACATAGAAATGTCCAACGATTAACTGACGAGTTCATGCTTCCTCTCAGTCAGTCTTATTAAAATCTCCTCCCTAATTCTAGTTTTCCATGAATTATTAAAGAAGAATAAAATGGACATGCGGAAAATAGAGAGACCAAGAAATGTAACTGAAGATACAATATAAAGTTTAGGAAGAACGCTGAAGATACAATATAAAGTTTAGAAAACTTGTTTTCAGACGTCTCTAATGTAGAACATATTCTGCACTTTCATATAGTAATACCTAATTATACATGTTTACAATACATATAATATACACAGCTTGTTCTCAAAGTTATTAATTAGAGAATAAAGAGTTTGAAACAAATGTGTTGCATATAAAAATAAAAATAATGAGGGGCATAAAGCTCAACAAACAAATCAATGTTCAAATTGCAAGATATCTTTCGTTTTATATAATTCAATGCAAGATATAATAATATACCACGATTTATGTCTATTTAACTCAACTCAAGATATATCTGGGATTTTCCTAAAATTCATGATCTTATCGTACATTGAGTCATAAACATAGCTTATAATCATATTTATCACAGCGTATAATTAATATTACTAACATAACTGGATTCTTTTTTCATGTAGCATATAGATGTACTTTCAGAACGAAGATGAGGTAATATTTTGTCAACTATACGGTATGATTTTATTTCAAGAAAAAATAAAGTAAAATAAAGTACAGTAAAGGAAAGTGAAGAAAAAGAAAAAGAAAGGAAAGGAAAGGAAAGAAAAGAAAAGAAAATGAATAGAAATAAACATATACATAAAGGGAACTGCCTTTCATATTATCAACACTTACTGCCAACACTTGTAGGTGTTTAAAATATAATCAATTTTTCCAAAACGTCAAAAGTCAATTAATCATTATACATATTAATACTTTTACACGAGCAGAATATTTCGAACTGTTAGGTTTTTCCTTTTTTCCTTTTGAATGAAACTTGTGGACTGTATAAATATATTATTTTTTTAAGTTTGTCCTTGAAAAAAAGCAGACTTACTATAAAACAAAACAAAAAAGTATCTAACTTGCCTCTTTGTTTAAGTTAAATAACGCCTTGCAAATGCATCATCGCCTACAGCATTTTCACTTGTATCGTCGACTCTATTTTTTGCTTTATTTTTCAATTGCTTCTGTCAACTTTTATATTCTCATTAGATAGTTAAATATCTGAGGTTTTATTATTTTTTTTTTCTTTTTCTTCATAACCATCGTTTTCCATAATTATTAAATAATCTGCATAACGGGGAAAGCTTTGAGTTTGCAATAAATAAGCAATGTTATAGTGTGTGTGTGCGCGCGCGCGCTCGCGCGCGTGTGCGAGAGAGAGAGAGAGAGAGAGAGAGAGAGAGAGAGAGAGAGAGAGAGAGAGACGGATAACGGTAAATCGCACACTGATGCAAATCCAATGACCATTTGAACTTTTACCGTAATATCTCTTACACGATTATAATTAGGGAATAATTTAATTAAATTAATATCTCCTAGTATGTATATTTTTATCACGTCATGTTAACGCCCAGTGCCTGTCTGAAATGCTCGTATACTACGTAACTAATTGATACGGCTGGAGCTACCTAAAATGAGAAATATATACATAGAGAAATTTTGAAAATATCTAATATAGAAATTATTTCTTATCTCCGAAGGATATGCGTAATGAATAAAAATGTACCTTAAGAAAATTCGGAGTTATTCCTCGATATAAACCGCGAATACCTTCTCTCTTGAGAATGTCTTTGAAAACACCAATCATTGTATTCGCGTCACTCCCTGTTGATATTTCGGCTTGTAATTTCGTTCTGACTAGAGCTAACGGATACGAACACACTTGACCTGCAGTGCTGGAAGCCGTACCACACAACAACAGCAACCAAAAAGCTGGTTGCTCGTCTTTCTTATGCGTTCGTAAATAACTATTTTTTAGTGTCTGTAAAGGAACATTGATGTCATTATTATCATCAGACTCATGACAAATTGGAAAAGTCCAATAAATAAGTCGTCCCTACAGATACAAAAAATGGGAAAAAGAAAAGAAAATCTGCTTACTTCGTACACAGCCAAATCAATTCCAGCGTACGGAAGAATCCCTATTAAATTGGGAATATAGCCTCTATAAAAAGATTTCCAACCACCTTGCTTATATATCTTTTTCGCTGCATCGATTATGCTCGAAAATTCACCTGTTTTACGGAGGGCTAGTCTCGTCTTGAGTACCTGGGAACGTAACCACAAATAATCGTTTGAATTATTTATCAATGTTTGCTAATTTCGATTAATGCAACATTACAAAAGTTATAAGGAATGTTGTTCCTGTACCTCTAGAGGATATATAGCCGACTGACTAATACCACCAGCCATAGATCCAGCCATGAATCTCTCATAGAGTCCAAGTTCTCTCGTATCATTGCCTTTGATAGCTCTCTTTACTTGTTCATAGGCCATGAACTTTAGGGCAGTCTCTGGTCCGATTTTAAGTACATTTATACCATTCCCTCTCCACAAACTTGTAATTCCACCTTCGCGTAACATATACCTGAAGCAACTGGAAATGTTACAATGTCGCGTCCCATGAACCTGAAATAACAGAGACATATGTTTCGTCGCTACATTTGATTTATAGAAAATGAGAATTACTTAAAAGAGCAGTTTGCTTGAGAATAATGTCAAAACAACAAGATATCTGATTTTACCTGCAGGTAAACTTTGATTCTATCCAAAGGTGCTGTACATGTTCGTGAAACTCCTCCAGCTATACCACCTGCTAACAAATGTCGCCACCACATTCCTGACACCATTTCACTGTTCGTGAAATCGTCGGGAACACCCATATCCTCTCCAATATCCATGTACTGTAAAATTCGAGAATCAGATAATCGAAGATACACGTATGTAAATATTTTAAAGACATCTTTTTGATTATCCATAACATGAAAAATGTTTAATGAACCAACCAAAATGGTCATTTCTGATGGACGTACATGAAAAATCATGTAACTCGTGAAGAAAAAATTCGTTAAATCGTACATGACGATACATGTTTTTTCTTTATTGTTTAGCAATGAAATAATGATAAATGTTTTGGATTTCGTGATAACGCGATGGGGTTACGTATATCATACGAGACGTATGATACACTCGATTCGCAAAATCTTTCCTCATTTCTACTTTCATTAAAATTGCGCGGAATCGTGTCATCCGGTGAAATATATCTAAATTGCCGAGGGACATAAACAAGCGGCAGCTGCGATCGGACTTTGGTTAAGCAAATATTTCGTATTCATATTCGAAATGGCAAAGATATTGCAGCAGCTTGTGCAGGGTTTGACATTTAAAAAGAGTTTCTCGTTTAAGCGATTAACCACCACTTTTAAGATGGACTCGAATAAATTTATTAACATTTTTATCTAGAAATTTTCACAAATTATTTATATGCGCAAAATAAGTTATTTCGATAAACGTCCAAACGTATGGCTAGAATTCTGCAATTAGAAATACAATTAGCGAGGAAGGAAAATAATTTATTTTCCTACGTAAATACAAGCATTTGTCAAGTTTAGACGATATGCAAATGTTTTAAAATTAAAAAATGATCTTCAATGTTGATCCAACCGCACGCGCCTGACCACGTGATAGACTTCTTTTCGCACGTACCACATCCCACTCGCACAAATACTAGATTTTTTCTCAATATTTGTTCCTGTCATTTGCAATTAGCAAAAATCCTAAAGATTACGATAAGATTGGACTTCCTTTTGGATATAAATGAGTCAGTTAACAAAAAATCATTTTACTCCCTCCCTAATCGTTCCTTATTAATCGATGAGGATACATTCACATCAATGAGTACTTAACTTTATGTAAAACTCGAGCAATATATCGCTATCCAAATTATCAAGATTCTCCATACTGTCTTTCTTTTTCTTCTTTCCTCTTTTTGTTATTATTAGCAACGAAAGGGAATCAAATCTTTTCAAATTTGAAGTAGCTCAAAGCGCATTTCAAGGACGACTGAAAAGAACGGAGCCCGGAAGTCAAATCTTTCACGATGGCGAATGGCCAAAAAAGAATTATTTGATGCTACGCCCAATGTCGGTTTGTATCTTCCTGTTCGCAACTAACGTCCTATTCATTTCTCTTTGATATAATATAATATATATATATATATATGTGTGTGTGTATAATATATATATATACACACACACACGCGCGTATCGCGCACACGACACACACATGCGCGCACACGCACGCGTGCGCGCGCGTATATTATCTACCTATCTAATCATCTATCTCTGTCTAATATACCTATAGATCCTTTTTCACTCTTGATCATGAGACACAATCCAAGCAATTACTTCAAATCGGCTCAAGATCCAAAAGGCAAAAGGTAACGAGAAAGAAAATTCATGAATGAATTAAAAATTGACTTTAAAGAACACAAGTCTTGGGTACGATGAACAATGAACAAAGAGTTTGAAAGAAATCGTTTTTATCGCATTCAAAAAATAAAAAAAAAAAAGACTGTAAACATGTAATAATATTCAAAGAAAATCGAGATGAAGTGTCGGATAACGATATCACCTGCCTATCAATGACCAACGTATAATTTAATACGCACGGTAGCTATGGCTATCCGTACAGAACAATCTAGAAGTGATCGTGAGTCTTGCATATGATAGCTATGCTTTTTAATATATATAAAAAAAAAAAAGAAAAAAAACAACAGTTAACAAACGTTAGGTAGCACTGGTAGAGAGAACAGCGGGAAGAATTCGTTGAGGGGAAACAAAAAAATAGAGTGGGGATAAGGATCAATCGACTCTGGACATTCCTATCCTTAGGAAACGGAACATTGGCAATTTTACATTTACAAAATCGTCCTTGAGGATGTATTTAAGAAAAAAAGCGGGAAACAGGATTACATAGATCCAGATTCATGACAATCTTCGATCACGAGGAAAAAGGAAAGATCTTCGAAGTACTCATAGTTCTGGAGAAAAACCTTTAAAATGGTCTGCTTGATCCGCAGAGAGAGAGAGGGAGGGGGAGGGAGAGGAGAGGGGAGGGGAAAGAGAGGACGCCGGGGACTTTCACCGACTTCTACAGTACGAAACACCATAGAAATTTGCACTCTTCGACGAATCGTTCCCCTCACCTATCCGAGTATTCGACGCGACGTACGTTACTATTATACAAAGCAGAAACACTCACTCGTTGTAAAAGCTCATGATAGCCCTGAAGAAATTCCTCGCAGACTTGACAGTTAGACGGTATACTCTCTTGTCTTAGCATGATGAATCCCTTGTGATAATCTTTAGGTCTTGTACGAGAAAATCTTGCAGCGAACGAAACGAAGAAAACGAATGAAAGAAAAGTAAAATGAGAGTTTCGCACTTCGTATCCTTCGTAAGACTAGCTGCGTTTAAATTAACACTAATTCACTTTTTTGATTTGTAATCCTAATTGTACACTTTTTGTGCCGAATGTAAATGATACATCCAGCACAAATCGATGGAGAGAAAGCTACAAGCACGAGACCCGCCTGAAGATCCAACTACCCAACAGCTCGGAATATAATCTCGCGACTGAGGCTTAGTTACAGAATTGAAGTTGATCGCATGCTTTTCAGAGAAATTCCTACTACTCGGTATTCCTACTGGTCGGTCATCCCTACTCTTTCCTACCAACTACCGACATAGCCGCAGGTACGAGATTGAACAAAGAGATTGAACAACGTCGTACATTTTCCTCGCCATTTATATCGACGAAAATGTTGAAATGAAATGGCATTTGGTTAAGTATTATATAGGGGAGCCAAACTGAGTTTCGTTTTTTCCCTAGACGGGCGACGATTAGATCTAGCGACTCTAGTGGAATCGATGCGAACGATGTTAGTGGAGAACCAAACAACTCATTTATCCATCTAGAAATCTTTTCGATTTATCACATTGCGAGGGTATTCTTAAATCTTCTTACGAGAGTTCCTCGCGAGTGTGATCTGTAAAACAAGACGGAATTTACCGAATTATTTGCTTGTTTTCTAAAGTATTTCTAGAGAAAATTCAACCCTTAAAAAAGTTCATTTTATTTCAGGTAGACTGTCATCAAATTAGATTAAACGTTCCTTTCACTCGCACAGCGCTCGTGGATAGTCATTGGCCATTTAACAGCTGCATCTTTCTAGCTGCATGCAAGAAACAGATGTACACTTATGTGTTTTTATCAAATATTCCTAAACGAGGGAAGGAAGAGTTTATACGACTCTTTCGTATCAGCAAAAGATAGGATTATCGACATTGTGGATAATAAGATAGGCACGCACTGATCAGGATTTCCTATGGAACTGATAATTACGTTAGAGTAAGGTACAAAAATATGCGAATACGGCACTTGCAAGTATTCGGAGACTGTGCAAGGCGACGGCCTCGGCGGCTTTAGAAAACGGCTGACGAAACGATAGGAAAGATTTCGTCACTCTGTAAAGATATAGTTTCTATCTATTCCCCTATGGTATAGAGAATTCAAATCGAATAACATTACAGATTACAAAACTCGATCTGAGATCATTATCATCGAAAAATTAACAAATCAATCAAGAGCGATCCGGAATATCTTCCACCGATCCGATTATTTCACGATAATCATTGATATTTAACCGATCGTTAAAAGAATCTAATATTCCCCATTTCTATCTCTATTTCTGTTTCATTAATCGGACAATACATTGTGGTTCCGTCGTGTTGATCGACCGAACACAGAATCTTTTTAGGTGTACACGTTTTACAACGTGATATTCCGCATCGAGTCTATCGTACGCCATTCCTATACGACATCGTAATTGCACGTGATTCGGACATTTTTTTTCCTTCTCTTCGTGTCACCATTATTACTGAAAAAATAGGACAGCAAATGTTCTTAAAAATCATGCAATATTATCAACAACTTTTGATCATCGAGGCATTTTTTCCAATAAACAGACGTGTATCACTTCACGCTGGAAAATAAATAACAATGAATTTTCATTTTTGCAATACGTTTCAATCAGCCACGCTCAAAGTTCATGAATGACGCATGAAATTCACGAATGACGCTTTTTTTTCGAATTATCTTAACATCTTGAACAAGTAATCCAATAATTTCAATGAAACATTTGTTACATTCTTTACGGACATAAAAAAAATCAATATGGTGTTCTTGGTCGTATAATACTAAAAGTTTAACAAACTAGAGTATATGAGTTACGAAGAAACGCTTAATAGACCCAATTCATGGACGAGGAAAAAGTAACTATGTGACACGTAAAAAAAAGGGAAGAATTTTTGCGCAAGCGCTGTATTCATCCATCATGTACGAAAAACGGCCAAGTAAAAAGAAAGAAAGAGGGAGGGAGAAAGGAACAGCTGGAGATCACGAAGGTCATATTGAATGACGTTTCCTACGTCATAGCCTTGGACGAGCCTTCTTCGTCGACGAATCAGCGGCCTAAATTGCGGACGATAGTGTTTCATGGTACACGTTAAACTATTCTCACTGCCACGTTGACTTTCCATTGGTCGAAATGACGATTATTATGCGTGCGCCTTATGCGTGAGCGCGACGCTCTCGAAAACGTTCTACCGATGAATCGTAATAATGTACATATGTGTAACGGAATTTGTTTCTTCAATTTCGGAATACGAAATTGATTATTAATACTTACGGTCGAATGTCGCCAATACTGTATAAGTTCATGGATATTCGCGCTCGGTGCATACAGCAGAAAATCTCGCCACTCATTGAAACTTATATTGAGGCTTCCATCTTTGTCCATTCTACGAATTGAATAAAAAGAAAAAAAAGGGGGGGAAAGAAAAAAATTATCACGTCCAAATTGTCTTAGATAATGTCGCGATAAAACCGATCTTATTATTGTAACGTTAAGTTTGATAAATCATTCGATATCTTACCGTTGTAATAACTTTGTTGCCTCACCACGATCCATTTCTATTCCTAAGTCCTTAAATGCTCTTATCAACTCTTCAAGATCGATCTTACCTATGAATAAAACGAATATTTACAAGGATCAATAAGGAATTTGTACTTCAAATTTCCAATTTTGCTCTTAAAATAGCGTCGGATAGTTCAACTTCATCAACGGTACTTTATATATTGATTTTTAAATAGATCAAAATATTCTGTATATTCGATAAGAAATCACTTATTGATCGAGTCAATATTTAGAAATCAACACATCGACAAAACAAGATCAATATTTTTTTCTCGTAAGGGTATTACGGATCGAAAAGACAAGAAAAAAAAAAAAAAAAAAAAGCTATGAAAAGAAATAAGCAATTGGTAAAATTTTTAGAACATATATTGTTGCACGATTATCGAAACAAAAAAGAATGTTGTGCAACTATAAGTAATTACTAAAGGTTCTTTAAATGCTAATATACGATCATATAATAAACTCACCATCTCTGTTCTTATCAAGATCAGAAAATTGAAGACGAAGATTCTTCTCGTGCTCGCGAACATAATGTATAAATTCTGCCAAGCTGATGTCACCACTTTTTGTACTGTCCGATCTAGCAAGGAATTTCTGAAAGGAAAAAATAGCCATATACATACATATTATCTATACGACGACAGATTAAATGAAAATAATTTTTTATGCCGATATGGAAGGGGCAGAATAAGACTATTTCCTTCAAAATAGTTTCATACTTGTTTTTGATTTACCCAGGGGACTGACAACTCGTATTTTGTCATAACGTAGAATCGGTCAATTAGGCAAAACTTTTGGTTAGACTTTTGGCAACTCTGACACATCGACGTAACGAATAGAGAGATCAATTCTTATTTATCTTTCCTCGGTGAAACCATACGAATGGAATATTATATAAAATGCTAAACTATCGAGTATATCTACATTGTGCATTGTAACAAACACGTACTAATACGTGTGCGTGTGCGTGCCAAAAGCGCGCTTGACCTACTTCCCTCGCGATGCAGTTACAAGGAAATAATAATGCCGGTATTATGGAAATTGCAAACTGGGCGATATCAAAGAAATACTATCGAATAATATAAATGAGGATGAAGCAACGTTTGTAGACTCGTAGAAAGTCAACAAGATCGTTCATTTAAATTCGAGTTAAAAAGAAAAAAAAAAAAAGATTACCTCAGCATACTGCTTGTGTACGCCGACCTCGTGAAGTGCTTTGGAAAGATCATGTACGTCGATTCTGCCGTTTCCATCGAGATCGAGCTTTTGGAATATTTTTTCGAGCCGTTCCTCGTCTTGCGCCGGCAGCTCGTGGAGGTAGTGCGGTGGCATAACACCATGCACCATGCCTCCACGAGACGCGGGCATTTTTTCGTTTACGCGATTATTCATACAACATCCATACGACAATTACGTTCCTCGTACGAACTTTGTTCGTGTCGAAAGCGTTTCTTTGATTTTTCCGCTTAGAAAATGGCTCGCTTACGAAAGTACAAAAACGCAAAAACGTTCCTCGTGTTTGCGACAAAGATGACAATGCTCGTGTGGTTAGTATAGTCGGATATGAATCGTAGCATCGCATGCAGTCACACGCACCCACATACAAAATCACATTACGCACGCACGCACGCACGCACGCACGCACTCTCTCTCTCTCTCTCTCTCTCTCTCTCTCTCTCTCTCTCTCTCTGACATGCACGTTTCGTACGATTAGATCTCTTCTATTCGTACTACACGAAGAACAAGGCGTACGTTCTTTTTTCCTTTGCGAATCAGTCGCGCGATATCCGCACTGCGGCGACCGGTACCTTCCTTCTTTTCCTGCCAAATTGAGAGGGTCGGGAGGTGGGGGAAGACTGCTAAACTAAAATCTTTCCAACGTTTCACGGTGTGGAATATACTCCACACCTAACTCTTCCCAGCCGCTCTTTCTCGAATAGCATCCTTTTGTCGGCAACCCAGACGCAACGAGGAGGCAATGAGGACGCAACCCAGATGCAACTAAAGTCGCTGTGCTCCAAATCTTTTTCCTCTACAATTCTCGCGTCGATCGAACGAATACAAATGATGATCTTAGCGCCACTTGCCGACGATTCGATCAATCACTATTTATACGTTATTCATGATTATCAATGGAATGGTAGTTTTTGTCTGATAGCGTTATTAGCGCCACTCTTCCGTCAAATTTTACAAATGCGAATGATTCTGTAAACAAAGTCGTTAATATAGTATTTTTCTGCTTAAACAGCGATGGTCATTCGTCTAACAAATATACGTTCGATCTGCGACGACTCTGTTCGAAAGCCAATAAGAAAAGTCAACGAATGGCGCGATGTTTGTCACGGTAGTACTGTTAATCACAAAAATGTATTATCATTACAAATGTTTGTATACTCTTTGCTTTGTTTTTCTTTTGTGATACTATTAAAATTGATATTTTTTTTTTACAAAATAAACTTACTGTTGAACATTATCCACTTAAATTTTCCGCAACTTACTGTGATTTAAGTTGTATAGTTTCGAGATTCATATAAAAGACTATAACTTGAAATTAGCTCGACATCCCTTGCTTTAAATTTGATATACTTATGTAACGCAAATAATATCGATTGTTCAGGTCTATTTAAATCGTTACGTTTTATGTCCTTCAAAAGAGATAAATTTGAATGTCATGGAATAGTCATGGAATAGTTCAAAATTGGTTCCATCTCGGAAATAATTCTGTATGCTTCTCCAATTCCAAAAATTCTCAGAATTCTGAGAAACGTGACGTTCGATTAGTAAAGTATGAAGTAAATTGTACGTTTACATATGTGTCTATGAAATCGAATATAATATTAAGTACGATTGATTGGGGTTATTTAATGTTAAGTCATTAATCAGAGCATTGTTAAAGTAGTGATAAAAATACTTGAATAGGCGAATTAAAATTGGAAAATAGAAAAAAGTTTTAACTTAACAGCTTAGACTGTAGGGACGCTGGAACATGGACATTATTTTCACGAAATCTATTAAACAAGAAGTAATTTCGACTTGCGCATAAGGTACGCTAGAAAACGAGCCTTAAGGAAACGAATAATATACTGGATAAGAGAAGCCATAAAAAGAATATGCTAATTATCTGTTACAATATACTAACTCCGTGTCAAGTTTACTATTAAACGAAAGAATGAAAATCGATTGAACGATTTTCGGCAGATGTGTTTAGGCCACCAACTTTGCAACAAACCAAGATAAAAAAAACAATCATTTCCTCATTTATTACGAAAAGATGACAAGTAATAACGTATATAAAAGTATAAACGTGACCAAAATTGTATCTACAGAATCATGAATAAATACAATTGTTTTCCAAATACACATTCTTTTTTCTACAAAACATATACAGCTTCTTTCAAATCACATGTAAACTCCTAATTTGTAAATAGCAATTCACAAATATATAATTCACAAACGAAAAAGTAAAAGAAATTCTTAATATTTACTATATGAATATTTCAGAAATATTCCGGCAAAATGCAATTAATAAAATTTTAATTGCAAAATTCAGTGTTTTGAAAGGAATAATATAAAACCATAAAAAGTTAATAAACAATAGTTAATAGTTGAGAAATAAATATTACATATTATATATATATGTACTCACAAAATTACGCGTCAATTTCTCATCAAAAACAACATAATTTTAACAGAAACACAGAACGATAGAGGAGGTGGAGCGCTAATTCATTAATCACTATTCGTCACGCTAGATGACAGATATCCCAGCACCAAATTTGAATCGGTATAAAGAGAAAATATCTGTATTGATAATTTAATAATAACAAAAAATTTGTCACATTTAAGTATTCATGATGTTCTATGGACTCGTTGGAGTAATATGATATCATAAAAGTTTATAAAACGTGCCTAATAATTAACTATTTTATAAATAATCGTCTCGTCGTATTAACCTAGATACATGTCATTGATCAAAGTATACTTTATTTAATTTTCACGAATAAATTATAAATATTTAGATTCTACAAATGTTCTATGGACTCTCAGAAATTATACGAGCTCATAAAAGTTAATAAATAATTTATAATGATCGAGAAATTAATTATCCAAATTTATTATACATAAGAATGCATTCTGTATATACATATATATAATAAGTACACCCACACGCGCAACGCACGTAACACTGAGAGAAAGAGAGAGAGAGAGAGAGAGAGAGAGAGAGAGAGAGAGAGAGAGATACAACGTCTACAATTGGATATCATATTGACGCAAAAATCTTAAATTTTTAATAGGAACACAGAAAGATTGAGGAGGTCGAGCGCTCACTCATTAATTACTAGTCGTCACGCTAGATGGCACAAGTGCCAGCGCCAAATTTGAATCGATATAAAGAGACAATATCTGTATTGATAATTTAATAATAACAAAAAATTTGTCACATTTAAGTATTCATGATATTCTATGGACTCGTTGGAGTAATATGATATCATAAAAGTTTATAAAACGTGCCTAATAATTAACTATTTTATAAATAATCGTCTCGTCGTATTAACCTAGATACATGTCATTGATCAAAGTATACTTTATTTAATTTCCACGAATAAATTATAAATATTTAGATGCTACAAATGTTCTATGGACTCTCAGAAATTATACGAGCTCATAAAAGTTAATAAATAATTTATAATGATCGAGAAATTAATTATCCAAATTTATTATACATAAGAATGCATTCTGTATATACATATATATAATAAGTACACCCACACGCACAAACACACGCACACACTGCGAGAAAGGGAGAGAGAGAGAGAGAGAGAGAGAGAGAGAGAGAGAGAGAGAGAGAGAGAGAGAGACAACGTCTACAATTGGCTATCTTATTGTCGCAAAAATCTTAAATTTTTAATAGGATCACAGAACGATAGAGGAGGTCGATCGCTAATTCATTAATTACTAGCTATCACGCTAGATGGCACAAATCCCAGCGCCGAATTTGAATTTGTATCGTCAACTACATTGATGAATAAACATGGGGTTAGTAATATTATATTAATTAATTATTATACTCTCTTCGATTATTTCATATCATTTTAAATATTTTTAGCAATATGAATTGTTTAATATATTCCTATTCTATTTTCTATTATGATCTATTTATCAGAAATTGAAAATCACTGTCATAATAAAAAAAATCATTTTAGCCTCAGAATCATTTAAATATCTTTTAATTATTTTTCATAGTATTTCACCTATTCTTATTATTTTTTAGTTTCCCTGTGTGATAGTTTTTCTATGATAGTGTGTATGCATCTGTGGATGAAGACAGTCTTCAAGTTGAAGGAATTTAAAGTATAAAATGGTATTACACTTTACTATTGATACTTCAAAGTTTTAGAAACTTTGAATCTTTCCTTTCTAAATAATATTTTTATGTTCGCAGGTCTTCTGAACGATTTTATTTATATAATGTTTAAAAAATGACTTCATTGTCATATTCAGTGATATTGTTTGTCAAGTACCCGACATACTTAATCAGAAATCTGCTTCATTTTACATTTTACTTACATATATTTTATAGCAGGTACTGTATACTTATTAATGTTATTATTCATTGGTTTCCCTTGAAGGATATACTACTTACTTATTATTTCGTGCACCAGATTGTAACAGAAAACTTTTGTTGCAATAATACATAGTCCAAGCATCTGTAGAAAGGCAATCTTTCAAGATGTAGAAATTCAAATACACGTGACAAGGTATTAGACTTTAGCATCAATACTTCAAAATTTTAGAAACTATAAATCTTACTTTTCTAAATAATATTCTTATCTGGTTGTATGTTTGATGACAGGTTTATAGATGAAACGATGTAAAGATTTTGTTATCATCGAGTTCAAGAATGGCGAACCAGTTCCAGTAATTTATCATATTTGAGAGAATCAGCATTAGGCTAAATTGAAATTTTATCTGAAATGGTAATGATAATTAAAATTTTTAATTGCAAATATCTGTAATTAGTAATGACTGGACAGTAAGAATGGACTGTGAACATTCTATTAACGATACATAATACATCATTCTATTCTTTTGTTCACATTGCTGTGATTTTTGCAAGTTTTTTATGAGTATATTGATTTTGATAAACTATTATTTCAAATAATAAGAGTATTCAATATTTCAGATACTTAATGTTCTATACTCATTGCAGTTTTCTTTGGAAATGTCGTGTAAGTATTCTATCGCAAAGTTAGAGTAATTGTTTGACCTAGAAAGAATTTGACAACCTATTTATTACAATTTTTATCATTGTATCAAGTATAAGAACCTGTTGTTAATGATCTAAAGGGTAGACTTAATTATCTTCTAATATGTTTCACAAAATTCTATGATTTTATAATTTATAACTGTAAAATTTCTTGTGTATTGAAAGCACTTGTTAGAAGAGTATCATTTATTTAATTTCTAAAAAACAAATACTTAACATCTAAATATTGAAAAGACATAGAAGAATCTGTAGAATGAAATAACGTCTTTAATGTTTACTGGAACTGTTTATATTTGAAGATTTTATAATTATTGTTAAAGGCTTGTTTGCAAAACTTCTCGGGAAAAATCTTATAAATTATGGAATTTAAAAGATTCTGCGAACTCTCGTGATTGACACGATATCGTAGAAGTTCACGATATGATCCTTGATACTAATTTATTTTATAAATAAATGCTATAATAATGATAAATAAGTGACGCATTGATGTAAATATATGTCACTGATTAAATGTATAATTTACATAATTTCCAGGAATAAATTATAAATATTTAGACGCTTGAAATATTCTATAGACTATTAGAAAGAATTTGTGCCCATAGAAGTTAATATGGTATTATTAATAAGAGAAATAAACTATCAGAATTTATCGTGTATATGGACGTGGAATGTATACATATATAAATATACATATATACATAAATATATATGAATACTTACAAATTGGTCGTCAATTTCTCGCCAAAAGTCTACAATTTTTAATAGGAACACAGAATGATAGAGGAGGTCGAGCGCTATTCGAATAATTACTAGTCGACACGCTAGATGGCACAAGTCTCAGCGCCAAATTTGAATCGGTATAAAGAAACAATATTTATATTGATAATTTAATAATAACAAAAAATTTGTCACATTTAAGTATTCATGATGTTCTATGGACTCGTTGGAGTAATATGATATCATAAAAGTTTATAAAACGTGCCTAATAATTAACTATTTTATAAATAATCGTCTCGTCATATTAATCTAGATAGATGTCATTGATCAAAGTATACTTTATTCAATTTCTACGAATAAATTATAAATATTTAGATGCTACAAATGTTCTATGGACTCTCAGGAATTATACGAGCTCATAAAAGTTAATATATAATTTATAATGATCGAGAAATTAATTATCAAAATTTATTATACATAAGAATGCATTCTGTATATACATATATATAATAAGTACACCTACACGCGCAACGCACGTACACACTGAGAGAGAGAGAGAGAGAGAGAGAGAGAGAGAGAGAGAGAGAGAGAGAG